>NC_056748.1:245468470-245510325 GCF_019279795.1 Protopterus annectens
TATATTTTAAATGACTTATTCTGTTATAATAATTATTCTACACTTTGGGTATCAAAGAAAATTGTACTCCATATTTGCAATGTTTATTAGGAATTTTACCAGAAATGCTGACACTTACTTGTTTTTTATTAAATATTTTTTTCCAAACACCTTTTTTTAATTATTACATGTGACACAGGCAAATTTACATTCATATAAAAGTAATCACACTATAATTAACAAAACAAACATTTACTTCACATGTATTGCTTATATATATTATAACCTAAGCAACATTACATAAATTATTCCATTCCTATTTTTTTAAACAAGAAACATGTTTATTAAACCATCACTTATTACATAGGCAATCATACATTTATACAAATTAAAACAAACCACAATGACACAATCCTAGTTGCTAGCATTTTACATCACCAACCATACTGACACACTCCCAGTTGCAAACATTCTATATCACTTATAATCTACCCAATCTTTTTCATCAAACATTACATAACTCATTTACGTCCTGCTGCCTTTTAAACCTCATTCTTCCCTTGTATATATTGTTCTCACAATTCCCAATTTTTCCTATGTAGTTTGCTCCTACCCTTTTCTAAAGATCTCAGTTACAGTTATTTTTATCTCTGTTACTATATTCACTACATCTAGTATAGTTGGTTTAGATACTGATTCCCATTTTCTAGTATTTGATTTTTTGGTAGCCACCATAATTAGACACAGCAAGGTCTTTTCAGCCACAGACCTTTAGTTTTTGCTTGTACTTTGGAGAAATAGATTCCAAACAGTAGAGGTCCCAGGACTGATCACTGTGGAACATCACTGGTTACGGGTCTGCTGTTAGAGGTGGATTCCCGTATTTTGACTGTATGGGTTCTATCAGTGAGCCAGTTAGCAACCCACCCAATGATATAAGGGTTAATACCTAGCTGGGTGAGTTTGTCAATAATGCCTGAGTGGGGAATAATATCAAAACCCTTGGCCAAGTCCAGGTAGGCTGTATGCATAATTTTCCCTTCATCCAGGGGTCTGGTGACTGTCTCAAAGAAGTCCACCAGGTTTAACAGGCACGATCTCCCTTTGACAAATCCAAACTGAGTAGGGTCAAGTGTTTGGAGATTAGCTATATCTTTGTTGATATGATCCGTGATGATTTGCTCCATGGCCTTGCAGATAAGGCTAGTTAGGCTAATAGTCCATACGACTAGCAACAATAAGAAAATCAAGACCACTGGTTCAGACCCAAAAGTAGCGCTTCAGTACAAAACCTTCCAGGACTTACAAAATTCAGCTAAAAATGTGCTACCTTTTATACAAAAAAACACAAACTCAATCAACCAGTAATACAATCAAACAATTAAATAAAATACTTCCAATTACCCTCTCCATTCAGTCCCATAGGGACCAAAGTATCATATTTAAGAATAAAGACAGACTCTTTGTATAACAGTTTTTCTTTCAAAAGAATTTCATCATCATTTTCAACAAATACTTGCTCTAAAACACAACACTGAAGCATAGAAAAATCACTGCCATGTACATCTGTAAAACAACATGCCAAAATCTTGTCTTCCTTTTGATTTTTTATGTCCCTGATATGTTCCATTAGCCTCACTTTAAAACTTCTTTTTGTTTCACCAATATAAAAGAAACCACATGGGCATCTTAAGGCATAAATAACCCCCTTGCTGTTACATGAAAAGCATCCCCTTGGTACATATTTGATTTTATTCACATATTCAAAGGAACATATTATATATTTGTAAGTAGAACAACTGTTACATTTATAAGTACCCATAGATGTTGGGCAAACACTTAAGTTACTTTTTGGCAAGACAAAATTTCCATGAACAAGCATGTCCTTTAAATTTCTTCCCCGTTTGTATGACATCATAAGGTGCTTACTTACAATTTAACTCAAGTCCCCATCCTTGTGGAGAGAATTCCAATAATATCTTACAATACTACTAACTTCTTCACTTTGAATGTTATATCTGCTAACAAAATACATTTGTTCTTTCTTGTTTTCACCAGTCTCTCTACCCCTCCATTGACCCACAACCTGTCACTAACATTGATTTTTTGATTTTAACACAAAACGTTTTTGCTTAGCTTCTTCTATTGCTTTACTACTATAACCTCTATTATAAAACATAATGGAAGTATTGTATAGTTCTTCCAACAAATTTGTCTCAGCATTGCATTTTCTAGATAATGTTAAAAATTCACCATATGGCAAAGATGATAGAACATGGGGGGGTGGCAACTAGTAGCATACAGGTACTGGCTTCCATCTACAAATTTCCTGTGTATCCCAATACACATTTTGCCATTATCCAAACCCTTAAGTGTCAGATCAAGATAAGAGACCTGGGTTCCATATTGTAGCCCATCAAAAGACAAACTGAATGTATTTTGTTGTAAATCTGCAACAAACTGCAAAATTTCACTCTTGCCCCCTTCACATACAAAACTTAAATCCTCTATAAAATGAAAATAATATTTTACATAATTCTTAACAAAAATACATTTATACAAACATACTAATTCAAAATAAGCCATGAATAAGTTTGCATACATGGGTCAAATGGTGCCCCCATGGCTGTTCCCTGTTTTTGCCTAAAAATTCATTATTATATGTAAAACAAATTATTACTTAAACAAAAATAAGTCAAATCAAACAAATAATTTGTTAAGGGGCTATCCCTCAAAAAATGCATTATAGCGTGAAGTCCTTCCTTATGTTGGATTGATGTATATAAACCTTTAACATCCAACGTTATCCAATCCATGTTTTTATTCCACTTAACATGAGAAATCTTATCCAAAAAATCAATACTATCCTTGATATAGGATGGAATTTTCAAGACATACGGTAAAAAATATTATGTAACAAAAGCCCAACTCCATTTATGAAATATTTGCACACTGAAATAATGGGACGTCCTGGTCAATTATTCATGTCTTTGTGCAATTTAGGCAAACAGAAAAAATGTAACTAAAACACAATCTTCATTGTTAAATTTTTTACGTACTTCATCATCTGTAAAATACCCCAGCCTCACACCTTTTTGTCGCAGTTCTTGAAACTTAGTTATAGCTTGTTTACAACTTTTCATGTTACTATTTTCATATAAATCTTTATTCTGTAAATGCTCCAAGCACATTTTATGATGCTGGTGAAAATGCATTACTACTATTTTATTTCTCTTATCCAATAGCTTTATAATTAAATCCCTTGTTTTTTGCAGTTCTTTTAAGGCTTTCCACTCAATGTCAAATTATAACAGATATTGTTCTTATTATATAACAACTTATCACACATTTCATTTATGGCAAATTTTAACATTGAATTAAAATGTATATTTTTTTCATTAGAATGGGGGGCATATCTGCTTTTCATAGGCACAACAGAAGTGTCAATAGAACAATAAGCATTGTTTTCCACATGTTCCATAGACATATTCAAATCTGAAAAACATGAATGAAAACTTTTTTCCATAGAAATATCAGCATGTGGTAACTTAACATCACTATTAGCATAAAAAACCTTAAGGTGCAACTTACGAACGAAATGGAAAATTTCCTGGTTTAAAATATGTTTTCTAGGTAACACAGTAGGGACATATTTCAGCCCTAAATTCAAAACAGCAAATTGTTCATCTGACAAAATATACCCAGAGAGATTTACAACCATATTACAGTTCATATTAACTAAGTCATTGCCACCTGCCTCTTTTGTCATTAAAATGCCGTGGTGTCGTTGTCGAAAATTGTCCAGACCCATTGCCATTGTGGTCTGTATCTTCTAAGGAAGCAAAATAAACTGCAAGAGTTTTTTTAAAACTTCCCCTATTATGTTGTCCCTTCCCACGCTGCTGTTTAGTTGAAGACACAAAGGCCCACCCATTTTCATAGTCTCTAATGTCCCTTAAAAGTTTCATTTTTTTTATATTCCACTAAATCTTTTTCTAATGAATTTAACTTCATGTTTACATTCTCCATCAAATAATTCATACTAGTGGAATTCAGAGAACTGGAAATCTCTAAAGATAAGGACTGAAATTCTTGGTTAAATTTTTTTGCTTAAGTTAGTCACGTTCAAGCAAAATAGCAAGCCAGTCCATAACACATCTGTGGGCTGCTGCAACCCAACGTTCTTTAAATACTTTATCAGAATCACACTGTACATCGAAAGTTTCACTCGGGCTCTTTATAAACCGAAGACCTCTAGGTGTAACATTCAACTCCATATATCTTTTTAAGCCCAAAATGTTAAAATGCACCTTAGTTTCCTTTTACAGCAGCATTTCAAATTTATCACACAGTTCTCTCATACCCAAAGGAGCAGAAGTGGATACCTGTCCCACCACAGAAAAGGAATTATTCACACATTTCTGTCTCTCCTCAGCACACCGATCAAACAGCTAGACAAAATTGGACATATCATGGTTGTTCTCACCAGTAGGAATCTGTGAAGCCTGGTTGTTCTCTGTCACCCAGATGAATGTCCAGAAACACCAGCAGCACCCAGCACAGGCAGAGAATCTTCTCCAAAAATTCATGGAATGTCTCTGTTAGGGTCTGAAGCCATAATGACAACTAGTCCATACAACTAGCAACAATAAGAAAATCAAGACCACTGGTTCAGACCCAAAAGTATTGTATTCTCTAGTCCCTCAGTATAAAACCTTCCATGAGTTACAAAATTCAGTTAAAAATGTGCTACCTTGTATACAAAAACCACAAACTCAGTCAATATTAGACTAATAGAGCTATAGTTCCCGGAGTCGGTGGAACACCCCCTTTGTGCAAGGGGATAATTCTGGCCATTTTCCATTCAGCTGGGATGAAGCCAATGATTAGACTATGACTGAATAGAGTACCCAATGGTGTTGCTAATTCTTGTTGCAGCCCATGCAGAACACAGCCTGGGATGTTATCAGGTCCCATAGATGCTGTGTTTTTGGCCTTAGGACATTTACGACCTGCTCTCTAGAGATACAATGTGGGGGACAGGTGGAAGGATTGTCATGGGGTGTGTGTAGTGGGGACAGGGGAGTTAAGTTTTCACAGAACCTGTTAGCTAACAGGTTTGCTATGTCCACACTCTCAGTGTATGTGGTATCACTAACTACCAGTTCAGCCCCAATCTGGGTCTTACCTTTTAGGCTACAGATGTAACTAAAGAATGCCTTATGGCTGTCCTTAGTTGAGGACACTCATTTGGATTTGTAGTTTGCTTTGGAGGACTTCACAATTAGTCTTATTTGCTTGTTCAAGATGAGGAGGGAATGTTTCCAGTTTAGGGCATGCTCCCTCTTACTTTTGGACAACAATTTTTTTCCTCTTATTTTAAACAATAATGTTGATAGATGAATCATTTTGCCAAGCTGTGCCACATTAACAAGATGCTATAAAATAAATTATCTATTTTTTATTGAATTTATCTTATCGTAACTATGCTGTAAACTGAATAATCTAAATCAGTAGTCTCCACCAACCCTAATAACATTTCCAAATGTGAAGTCTCAGATCCCATGCTTTCAATGAAGAGCAAATCGCTGACAAGTCTTAATCCCTGATGATTGTTAAACTGCTTGGTATGCCATTTTCTTTTTTCTATAGATTCTTTTGCTCTAATAAAATCATATATAAATGTATTAGGGACTTTGTATCTCCTCCCAGAAAATATTCTGAAGTAAATTCAAGTATTTTTGCATGTAATTCTACACTTTTCCATTATGTGGTATTTAGGTCAATTTTCTGTCGATTTAGCAAATATAATAAAGAATTTTATTTTACAAAGTCCTAGCTAAAGTCACTTCCCAGTTGCCACACAGTTGCACATGAGTTACACAACTTTTAGATGTCACTTCATGTAATATATCACCTCAAAAAGGTCTTTAACCAGTTCTTACACAAATGGCCAGAATTTATGAGGGTGCTGGCAACTGAAAGAAGTATATATTAAAATGCACATTCATCTCACCATGCAACTGACATAAAACCCATATAAAAGTAGTGCCATTCAAAATTAGAAACCAAATTAGAAATAGAGTTCTAAAAGGAAGAAGATGCTGATACGACTGAAAAGGTTACTCTCCATATACTAGTTCTTACCTTTTGTCACACCTCCCAGGCCTAAGCACCTTGACCCACTAAGGATATGTGTGGATATGCATCAGTCTAACAGTATGATAGCTATGAAATTTAACATGATTTCTACAAAGGATTACATATATGGTTATGCCTACTGTTTTGTGCAGTATAGTTTGCTGGCTGGCTGTGAACTGTTCACACTGTCCACCAGTGCAGTTTGCAGAACGAGTTAAATCTTGGTGGATTGTAGATTAACTGTAACCGAATTTTCTGAAAGCAAGTATATTTAAAAAAGTCTATTTTAATGAAAGACATATGTATTTCCAGACAGAGTTGCTGAATTTCTTTTAAGTCAGTCTTAAAGCAGAGGATTCTAAGGAAATAATGATGTAGTAATGTTTTTTCTTTATTGGATCTACACCAATTAATTCTAGTTCTTGGCTGTAAATTCCACTCTCCCCAAAGAGATGAGCTCAGAAAAATGCTATTGTATCCTATCTCTTTGACTGACTCTTCAATGTCCGGGTTTGCTAATTGATCTCATTTTAGGGACATAGGAATAATACTAGGGAAGCAATCACATTAACCACAGTGTGTCTAGCCATATATACCTTTATGTAAACATCTTTAAGAGTACATGCCATCCTTTAGAAGGAATTAATAGTGCTCACTTCCCACAATTGTGGCAGAATGTATACAATAACCTTGATGTAAATGTGTGTGGACTAATCCAGTTGACAAGACTATCATTAAAAGTAGACAAAAGTAATACTTTGCTTGACCTATAATTGTAACTTATTTCATGAGTTGGGAGTACACCGGGTTAGGAACCTATCCCTCCGGTGAGTCTTGTTTATTTCTGGTGTAGACTTAGATCATTAATATGAGTGTTTGTAGAATCACTAATTTTGTTGAGAAATAGGATGTCAAATAGTACTGGGTACTTTTTGGCTTGAGAAGTGAGACACTTGTCCCCTTGTTAGAGCCATCACACTACTGGGTATATGGACATCATGATGGACTATTTTTATAGCTCAAGGATGGACCTTTATTGCTATTATTATTATTATTATTATTAGTTGGTTAAAGTCATTTGGGCCTTTCAAGTTGAACAAAATATTTTTATTTAGTCATCCTATAAGGGGCATTGCATTTGATGATTGGCATGATAAGGGAAATGCAGTGGTAAGATGACTTCTTTAGATATTAAAAACATCACCTTGAAAACTAATTGGGGTATACCGAATGATTTCCTGACTACTGTAGACATATGACAATTTAATGAGAGAGATATTCACATAAATATCCAGGGGTCTTATGACTGTACTTGTCTGAAATGGAGTACCACTTATAACATACAAGAAGTGAGCAACTTTTTTGTTAAACTCTATAATGATGTACTTTTTATTTAAATATTTTTATTGAATGTTAATGTAAATACTTAGAATACTAACATGGATTTTTATCAGTAATCATTTGTATATAGACAACTGCAAACCAGTGTAAGCAAATAACACTATTTACAATGTTTATACTTTAGCCTGGCGTTGTCGCCTCACAGTTAGACGTTGCCTGTTCGATTCTCAGTTAGAGCGTCTTCTGTGTGGCGACATGCGTGAATGGGTGTTCCTTCGTAGAGGTCGTGCGTTAGGCCCGGCAAGCCAGCACGTAAAACTCTACTGCCAATCATTAGCTGATCGGAGTTCCGCTGTGGTGACTCCTAACTGGGAAAAGCCGAAAGACACAAACAAACATGACAAATTAAGATAATAAATTATATAGAAACAGGATATTAATGTGTCTTTTACATTCAAAGTTTTCATTAGCTGTTGTGTTTTAGACCAAGGGTTACCTATAATCTTTGAGGAAAATTTCCTTTGTTTCTTAATGTTAGATTCTCTTGATATTAGTACTTCCTTTAAAATGTTTAGAAAGTCTTCAAATTGAGGAGAGTTGTCATATTCCAATTTTCAAGTTGCCATTATAGACCATAACATATATTGTTTGCTTTCCAATTTTGCATTGAAGGCACATTATATAAAACCAAATATTTTGTAATATATATTTATATATATATATATATGGGTCTACTTTACATGGTTGACTCTTCAGAAAGTCGACTTTCATATGGCCAACACCATATGATCAACTTTTGAAAAATCGACCATGTAAAATAAACACATAACACACACCAAACACTTACCTTTCAACTGTTAGCAAGGGGGCAAGCCCCCCTGCACCCCCCCATGGTGGGCTCCGTCCACTACACCCCCCCAACCTAAATATACCAACTCCGAGATCGCACTACAGTGCAGAAGAGGAAATTTTCCCATTCCGCCCTGTATAGAGATAGCGGTTCCCCATGGTTGGCTTTTCGAAAGTCGATCATATGGTCTCGGCCATATGAAAGTCGACTTTCTGAAAAGTCAACCATGTGAAGGGTACCCATATATATATATATATATATATATATATATATATATATATATATATATATGTATGGGTGTACTTCAAAGTATCGAAAGATCACTTACTCAAATCCCAAATCTTCGAGATGACAATATCGAAACCACATATCTATGAAACCTTAAACCATTGAAAATGTTCACCAGGAAAGGAACCACTTGGCCACCAGGACAAAATACACACAATGAAGCGAGTAAAACCTACCAAAGTGGGGGACTTCACCCCTCACCCCCCAACTAAGTATGCCAACTCAGAGATCTCACTATAGTGAGGAAAAGGGCAATCTTCCTCATGGTGGCCAAGACTAATTCCTTTAGTCTAAATTAATCTTTTAAATTTAACATTTGCCTCCAAACTTTAACAGCTTTAGCTGTGGCTGATAATCTAGGTTCTCTAGTGGCACCAGTTTCATTTTTTTCTTAAATATACAGTTGAAGCCTCTCCAATAATCAAACGTCCTTTCATGCTACTATGTCATCTAAATGTTCCTTCAGTGTTCTACAGTCCATTCCTGGGGACCAATACAAATAGACTAATGTCCATAGTCTATTGTTATGTTCTATGACAAGCATAGTAAACATGCCATTGTGTTCTTCTTTCTTAAATATAATTTTAGGCACAATCATGTTCCTGTTCCAAATAATAATTACCCATCTTCTGTTGTTTTTAAAATAGACAGGGCTTATATTTCACACTGAGAACATTTAAGTCTTTCCCTGTCTGAGTAAGTGATATGTGTTTCTTGCAGGCATATAACTTTAACTTTGTTAATATTTACATAGTTAAGCAATTTTCCACTTTTTATATTGTTATCAGGACCACTGATATTCAAATACATAAAATTAAAGTTCATAAAATAGATATTTCTTTGGTGCGTACTATTGAAAATATTATATGTCTCAATTAATTGTATCAGATAAAGAAATCCTCCTGATACTTCCATCAATCTCTATATTAGTAGAAAATGTCAGTGAAATATATTTGTGTGATATGTTCCTTGATCAATGTGCATCCAAGTTTAAATATATTTCCCTAGGGTTCCTATCAGATAGTCAAACTTCTGCAAGTTCGAACTTCATATGGTCGAGACCATAAGTTTGAATTTGCAGAAGTTCAAGCGTTTCAACAGAAATCTCCTTAAGTGGAGGTTTTGATTTTGTTCAATGTGGTGCAATCTCGGAGTTGGTATATTTAAGTAGCGGTGGGTGTGGGGGGCTTGCCCCCCTGCTTACAACAGTTTATTTTGTTTTTTTTTTCTTTTTTTTGTTTTTTATCCATAGTCGAAGTTTTTTAACTTTGAACAGGGTGGTTTGAACATTCCGTGTTCAAAGTTATTAAACTTCGACTATGTGATATAGACCTGTTTCCCTATACATTCTAAAATGTTACCAAACTAAAAACAGTTCATGTAGAATGTGTTATAATTCCTAGCCTAGTTGGGATATCCAATCAAACTACAATTCAACCTATCCAAAATAAGTATTTTATTTTGCCTACACTGTTCAACATGGTATCATTTCACTGCACCTAAGATGCATTTTTTTTTTGGAAATAAAATTAAAAAATGCAATAATTATACTTAACTGTTTTGAGTGTGTTGTTGAATAGTTTACAATTGCTAAGAAAGAAAACAGTTTAAGTACTTATAATATAGCTGGTTACTAACAAAGTTCATACCAAAATTATATTCTAAATAACAAATCCTATTTGTAATTTGGTTTGTTAACCAATTATATCACAACAGAAAAAAATTATTTTATTAATGACAGCAAACATTTTACATCCTAGGCCATTGTGACATTGTTATATGCATCAGATTAGCCTGACAGGCTACTTATGCAAACTTTTCATTTCTTTATTTTTCTTCCTCCCTTTCCTTTACCTCCATCTTAATATTGCTGTATTTCCCCTCAGGGTGTAATGTATATACTTGTAAATCAGGAAACTAAAGAAACAAGCTTGAAATATAAAAGGTAATGTTGAGTGATAAACCAGCAGTTAAGGTATTGCAACATTTACAAGATAAATATTGTTTATAGTGTATGGCATTGATTAGTAAAACATTAAGACATTAAAGTTTCCAGGGTTGCTAAAAACAGTATTGGTTTATGAGGGACTAATCATAGGAAAGCCATCATTTTCTTATCACGTGAGTTGGTACTAATGAGTACAGAACCATTATCCATCCATCCACAATCCCTTCCCCACTTTTGCATATGGGGTCGGGGTGTCATTTCAACAGTGACAATCATCTACAGCCATATCCTCATATCATATCTTATATTTCTTCTCCCATTCCCTCTGTATATTTTGTTAAAGCTAATAAAGCAAGTTAATTCAATTTAAAAATTAATAACATTCCTTCTCCTCTTAATTTAATACAAATATAGGTTACAAACTTTTAAAAAGTTTGACATTAAGAATAAATGTATATATTGCTGGTCAGGTTTCACATTCCTTTTCAACTTCTTCCTATTCCTCCAACCTGGTTTTCTTTATTTTTTTTTTCTGTCTTCTCTTTTGCATTTCTTCCCACCTTCTTTTTTTCTTTAGTGACATTCCAAGAGCCTATAGATATTACCAACATTTAATATTTGAAGTGTTTAATAAAGAGAAAATGTTATATGAAGCATTAAAGCCCACATTATGCTTCTTTTAGTTGCTGTCAGTAAATAGGTCTATGTCAGAAGCTTTAGTTTCTGAAAACTCAGACTTCAAACAACAACAAAAAAATCTACTTTTTTCCAACATTTTTGCAGGGGGACTAGCCCCTGCACCTGCACACAACCCTTCATATTATATATACTAACTCCAAGATCACACTACAGTGGGGAAAATGGAAAATTCACCGATCCTCACTGTACTTTGATCTCCATTCAAAAGCTTCAGATTTTCAGAAACTCAATCATATCATCTTGAAAATATGAATTTCGAGTCTCTGAAAACTAGAGCTTCTCAAGAAGACTTCAGTAAACTAGTTAGCATAACATTCTGAATTCCCTTTCTCTTTCATTATATCGATGTAGAAAGAAATATGACTCATGAAGCTGCACGAGTATGTTAATTCATCATTGTTTACCACATTTTCTCTAACCATCATTGTCATCAGCAGCGTGAAAGGAATATTTTGTTTTGTTTGATTACCAAATAATCACTCAGAACAGTAAAGATATTTTGACTGGAGGCTTTGTCTCATGTAGAAAGCACATTACATCCATCCTGTATGAGCATTTCCACACCAGTACGATACCAGTGTTTCCTTCTATTTGTAGCCACTTAATTAAGCAAGATAAGGTGACTGCAAGTTCAGCAGTCAAGCTCTGAGTGGAACCATATTTTCTGTATGTAAAGAAATGCTCTCCTGTTTCTTCTAACAACATTTTAAACATAATTAATTTACTTAAACATATATCATTATGGGTATATGTGTGTGTTTTTGGTTGAGTATCATATTGTTTATGTATCCCCCCTTTTTTTTCTTCGCCCTTCATCTCTGGTTACAGACCTGATATCTCTCTCTCTACCATAGTCATAAAAAGACCAAAAAGATAAACAAAAGTATGTAAGTCAAGGCCAAACAATGGCAATAAACAGAGGTATTTGTCCACTTAAATTCAAAATGTAAAATGTCAATTTTATGTAAGGTATTAAAACTTTCGACCATGTAGTCATCATTTCCTGCCAGCAAGCTGTTCTCCAAACTCATTTTGCTTTATTCATGTATATAGTTGTCAGTATAGGAAACTAGAGTTTTCTTTTCCCTTTTCCTTTAATTGAATTGCCGTAATAGGAGGCCATGATACTAAGAAGCAGGCTCATTTTGCATTGTGCACCACACCTCTTCCTGTCCTCTGTATTTTTTTTCTTTGAAATGAAATATTTAATTTTGTTTCATTACCAAATAAATTTGGAAAGAAAAGATGTTATATCTAGCAGTTTTAGTTTAAGCTAGAGGGCACAATTACACCAATGTAATGTGAGCAGATGCATAATATCAAGGCATCATAATTTTTCTATTACAGCTATTTTAAACAAGATGAAGACTGCAAATTCAGTGCTCAGGCTCTAAATTCGAACATTTTCATGTAAATAAAGAAACACTCATTTGTTTTACCATCAACAGTTAAGTGCAATCACTTTCTAAGAATTTGGCATATATAGAGTAATTTACTGTTCCTTTCCCCCATATTCATACAATAATAACATGCTAATTGCTCAATAAAACTTATAATTAGACAGGTTTACTGTTTCATCTCTGTACCATGACTTATTGAAATATTATATTTTTAATGTTTATTGTAAAAGGAAAATAGCATAACTAATACTGTGGCATTTCTATTCTAAGGCAAAATCCTTGCAAACTGCATTTTAATAATCAGAAGGCATTACAGATCTTGTTATATTGCAGCAGTCAGTAGAGACATACCTTTTATATCAGTATCCAATGTATTGTTATTAAGAGGTGTGTTTTTTTGATCTCTCACTCCATTTAAGTCTATCATACTAACAAATCAAGGTATATATGATTGCACTGTATAGCTGGCAAAATTATTACATTACATCAAGGTCACATATATTTGCGTACTTTACTAAGCTGCTGTGGTTTGTATGTGCTTTTTTGTTTCTTGCTGATAGCTCCGTTTTCAATTTTCTTCTAAGGAGATTTCATCGTTTTTGTTATGGAAAAGTACATATCTTCTTGGGAGACTGTCAACTCATTGTTTTGACGTTTCTTGCTTTGTTGTGTTGAATATCCTCTTTCAAGTTGGCAATGGTCAGTTTGGCATAACAGTTAAGGTCTTCACCTCATAGACACAGGGTTTGATTCTGACCTTGTTATTGGTTAGGCTTAAAATGGACTCTCAGGGCAGGGAGCCTAGGATTCACCTATAGAGAGAATGTTTTAAGACTTGTGGGGTAAATTACATGAACTTTACCATTACTTTGTTTAAACATTTTATTAATGGCTAATAATTTTTTTCTTTTTTCAAGAGTCTTACTAGCTTAGTCATTATCAAATCTTAAAAGATGCCAGTCCTTTTTTAAGGGAGATTTTGACCATGCAGTTTTCAGAACTAGTTCTTTATTAATAAAAAAAAAACAGAAATTTCACAGCTGTTGATCTTGGAGGTGTCTCTGGTTTTGTGGGAATGAGTCTGCCTGCTGATCATATGTGCACTTTCAATTACATATGAGAGGCATTATTGTATATTCAGTATCTTTGATATCTAGGTAGTTAGAATTGAAACGCTGTCTTTCCCTTCTACTTTCTCTGGGACACTGAAAATTATTAGATTACATATTCTCTCTCTATTTCCAAATCTTTTAACTTAATTAGAAGGCAATTGCTGTGAGATATTCCATTTGTAGGTCTTCCTCAATCATTCCATCCGTGTCATCCATGTCATTCAAAGCTGTTTCCATTTCTTTAATTTGAGAGTTTTATTTTTCTATCATTATTTTCAGAGCCTCAGTTTATTTTACGCCATTTTTGTAATTGATCTAATTTAGATTGAAAATTGATTTGAAAATAAGTTTTTGCAGAGCTGATACCAACTGCTGAAAGTCTTTTTACAGACATTTCTCCTGAAGCTGTGTTAGCAAAACTCTTACTTGATTCTAAGAACAAAAACATGAAAAAGTATTTTGACAGGGAAATTTCTTTACCCTGGTTAGTTTTCAAAAGTGATTATTTTCAGGTAACTGCCTTGTGCTAAATAATTCAAATGTAGAGTAAATTCCTGGCCCTATCTCTGAAAATCATGCTGCAGAGCTCCTTTCATTTGCTGCCACTCCTCCATCATCTAGGCTCCACCCCCAACCCCCATGCTGCACTTGTTTGAAATTGGCTTGAGACTATTTTTACTGCACCAGGTATGTGCATTTCCAGCCCTTGTTGAAGTTGTTTAGTATCTGTGGATGAAATGGTAACACTGCCCTGAGTGCAGTCAAAAGCAAATTTGGTCAACCAAAAATTCAGGATATTGGCTTAGATGCTGCAAAATAAATGATAAAGAGGAGAGGGCCCAACACTGATCCCCATCTTACTCCATTAGTTACAATTTTATAGTCAGAGAGGGTACTAGCAGCTTTTACTGCTTGGGATTGGTTTGACTGCCAGTTTGTAATCCAGTGGGCAATGTAGTGGTTTGCATTAAGTTTGCCTAATGTTTCACTAGTACCAACATGTGGCATAGTATCTAAAGTCTTGGCCAGGTCAAGATAATCAACATGCATGGACTGACCACTGTCCACCTTTTCAATGAAGCTTGTTAGGTTCAGGAGACAGCATATGGCCTTCATAAAACCAAACTGAGTGGGTTCTTAATCAATTACATTTTCTATATCTGAATAAATGAGTTCTGCTATGATAATTCCAATGGCTTCACTTTTAAGACTGGTGAGGCTGATAGGCATGCGATTATTTGAGTCTATAGAGGACACATCCTAATGTAGGGGAGTCACCACAGCTGTTTGGCAGGTATCAGGCATAAATCCTATGGATAGACTGAAGCTTATCAGTTTAAGAAGAGGCTCAAATAGTACATAGTTTAAATATAACCTAGTGTGTTATCTGGTCCTATAGCAGCATTATGTTTAGCCTTTTTCAGGGATTGTAAGACCTTTTTCAAGATGATGTCATGAGAAACTAAATTTTCAGGGAAAGTGGAGCAACAGTGTAGCTAGATGGGGTAAAGTTAGCACTAAGTTTGTCTGCTAATATATTGGCTATATCCATGGGATCAGACTGTGAAATGCTACTGATAATACTATGAGTGAGCTGTTTGCATTTCTGGACATTATTTTTTAATTTCTTGACAAAATTGAAGAAAGATTTGTAGTTTTCTTTGGTATCCATGGTGATTTTAAGTCTATACTCAGTTTTACATTTCCTAATTGTGCTCTTATGTTCTTTGCTGACATACTTCAGTGTGGCCTTGAGGGTAGAAAGATGGGGAGTTCTTACAATGTTTTATTATTTCCTTCATTTCTTATAGAATTTTCTTATATGGAAGATAAAACAGAGAGGTCTATTCCTGAATTTACCATCATATTTAGGCTTGATTGGTTATGACATTTCTATGCAGCTGTTAAGGTGTTGGGCCAGTTGACTGGGGATTGTTGACAATTGCGCATAGGTCGTCTACAATCTGAAGGCCACATTTAGTTGTAGAGTAGTGGCAATAGAGCTGAGAGAGAAGATGACTGATTTGTAATCAGTTTTAACCAGGGATAAAGAGACGATGGATGGGGTACAGGTAGGGGCTAGGTTGGTAAGGACCAGATCAAGGCTATCATGACCTCTAGTTAGTAGTTTCACAATTTGCCCCAGTGCAGTGGTATTAGCAAAGTCTGGGACACTCTGATCATATTCATTTTTAAAGGTGTAAATGTGTCAGTCAATGCTTGGATAAGTGAAGTTCCCTAACAAGTAGGTATTTGGTTTGATATTTAAACCCTTAATGGCATTACAATAATTTACATGCTATTTGGAGAACAATGATGAGGATCTATAGCTAATAATGAAGTAATAGTTGGATTATGATCTCTTGGACCTCCAAGTTAAGGTTATGGACAATTCAACCTGATGGGATGCTGTTTCTGACAAATACAGATACTTCCCCATTGTTACCCCAGGGCCTTAATGCATGATAGGTGCTAAAATCTAGTATAGAATGAGTGCTTTCATTGCACTGAAATCGTGTCTTAATAACTACAAGATATGAATGTGTTCAACTTGCAGGAGGGACTCAAGTTCTGACATCATTCTATTTAGACTCTTGGCATTGAGTAGAGTCACTATAATGTCTGAATTTGAGATTGAGTTTGCTATATAGAAATGCCCAGGTGAGAGACTCTGCCTAAAAAGGCACTATGAGGGCAGCAAATACTCAAACCTGCCTGATATGAGAGGTGTAAGCCATCCCTGACACACATGAAGTCTCACCTAGCACCTGACATATTCTTGATCCCCTTAGAATGCTGCCAGCTAATTAACCAATTGTTATAGCCAATTATCTTGCCTTAGCATCTAAGCATCATTCTTGGTGAAGGTGAGATACTTAAGACCAGTTTTTTTTCCTGCCTGTGACATGCACAGAAAGTTCCGTCATGTCTCTCTGTATTACTTTCTAGGTGAAGAACCTCAGATCATTCACTTCCACATGGACTACTACTGTGTCATGGTCATAGTTTTATGGTTTAAGAAAGCCTTATAAAATCAAAGATTCTAGTACTGGGAAAACAGCTTACAGCTATGTTGTTTCATCCAGTCTGCTGATTGTAAAATCTTTATGCCTAATTACAGTGTTACTCTCCCTTGTCTGGAAGTAAAATTAGTGGGCCTTATGGCTTCAGGTCTGTTTTCTTGGTGACTCTTATTGAGCTTTGTGGATTTGCAGTATGTGTCAGTGAAGAAGGAGTAGGCATTCCCTTGTACACTGAAGGCTTAGAAAAACTTGAACTGTTATACAGGGCAAAATCCTGCTTAACAAAATGCTCTTACAAATGGACAGCAAATGCTTACTTAGTTCTCATATTCTGTCTCCATCTCCACAAATCTGGATTCAACCCAGCTTGCAAAACTTGAGCAGTGTTACAGTAAAACAGCTAAGTTTGCTACTAATACAAACAACAGAACCCGCTACTTCACAGATAGAAAACAACTCAAGTTTGCTCGACTGCCAAAATTATCTCAACTACCGTTAACTCAAAATAGCACATAACATTTTGTAAATCCCACAGCTGTCCATCTCCTTAGGATTTTATTCAGTGGTATATTCCCATTTGTAAACTTTTCTCCCTTTAAATATGTTGCTTTAAGACTAGAACTCCCTACCCACATCCTTCTAACAAATCAGCAAACCCAGCCTCTTCAAGTCCTTGTTAAAATCATATTTAAATAGCACCTTGATCTGTCACTGTACTTCTCCCTGGGTAAACCTCCTGTATTTGATGGCCTCCAATCCATCTAAATATGCTTTCCTCTATGTAGACACATAGGACCGTACTTTTTAGACATGGCCATTATATACTCAGTTACTTACCTCTAAGTCTTCTCACTGTACTGTACCCCTTACATAATCTCTTTAGACTCTGCTTAATACATCCTGTTTTACAAAGTTCAAACCTGAAAAATACTATATTTCTTTCCATAAGGTTGTATGGTCTATTGCAATATGAGATGCTCTAATAAATGAATCCTAAGTGTGAAATGTTCTCCTGCCATTTGCATTGTGTATATGTCATGGCACTCATTCATGTCTCCTGTAATTGATACTATAATATCACCTGCTGTTGTGTAATATTCCTTATCTTATAAAAAGTACTATAGAATGTTTTATTTTGTCTATGCATTTTATATCCAAATGTGTTCAATTGTATTATATATTTGCACATAGATTTGTTGCATTCTATACTCCATACTGTAAACTGATTTCTAACCAAACTGGACTTTCCCAATAAACATAATGCAAGCAAATGACTAAATGATTGCAAATGCATTTTAAAATGTGATCTAGGAAGGCTTTGGCATTTGTTTTTTTTTTCTTTTTCTGGATCACAGTCACAGCTCCATTTTCTCTATGTGACAAGGTTAACTTAACTGATTAATTTGTCATGATACATAAGCTGGAAATGTTTCCTGTGTGATTTAGCCTGAAGATGGGTTAAACACAAAAGATTCCTGCTTATGGTATTATACTGAATAAATTATTTGAACAATGATACTTATCTGTAGAATTTAAAGTTGAGATTCATTTGTAGAATTATGCAGACAGTACTGCTTTGTAACCCCTGTAGGATCTATTAAGGTCAGTGAGATGAAGCTGAACTCCAAACATCAACACTCTGCTTTATGATGGTGATTTGAGCCATCAATTCCTACATACAGCTTTATATACAATAAAACCTTTTCTCAGTCAGTTTCTTCACAGAGAGTCAAACTTTTATTGATTGAGTTTTGTAGAAGGACTGGGACATACTATAAGATTTTGCAAACATATTCACTTTTAAACATTTTAACACCTCTCTTTGTATGACCCCATGCCATAATCCTTTTTTTTTCTTTAGGAAGCATAATTACACTATTTGGTTCAAGCATTTGGCGTACTATATCAACGCATGCACTATAGTATGCATTTAACCGTTAATAAGAAGCGTTCTTTAAATTATCTCATCACTAAACCAGAAACAGATGCTCTGTGCTACATTTCTGCTGTCAAATCACTTTAGTGCTACCCAAATCAACATTCATCTTAAAATGCATTAAACCACAATGGATGAGATCTATGACCAGTGTATATAACATTTATTTTACAAATTAGGCAACGTTAGACTACAACTAAGATGAAAATAACTAAATAGATGGATAGATGGATTGATCGATAGATGAAACAGATGTATGGGAAATGAGTGTACTATGAGCAAAAGACAACAAAGAGATGCTGATATCTTGTTGAGGTTTACATGATCTTATTCAAGTTCACATGCGTTTGAAATCATGCTAATGAATAGGTGTCTGGTCATTGTGTGCATGTCAGTAGCTACATAGATGTGAGCTTCCCCTCCTGTGAAAGAAAACCTTGTATTTTAAACTACTTTAGTACTAAAATGTTCAATGAAACACTTACTGATACGTAATCAATTCATCCTTCACATGCACATAAGCTGTCTGTTGACAATTATCTTTAGTTAGGGAAGAACATCAGTTCATTTTGTGTTTCTTGCAGATTTGGCTAGCTACAAATTCAGTGGTACAGTCATAATCTCCTGATAAACAACAACATACCCTGTGTTCTCGTAATTTTTGAGTATCTTAATAAAGACATGAAACAGAAAGCAAAAAATCATTCAGTGGTCATATTTCATAGGTTCATAGGTTGGTACTAGGCTATCGGCCCTAGGGCCTATACAAGCCTAGCCATAACAATTCCCTGGCTATTTCTTCCAACACTATTTACTTCCCTGGACTCCTGTCTAGGAGGGTGACTGACGTGATCCCTGGGGTGAATTTTCTTTTTCCCATCCAGTCATCAAGGTTCCTTTTGAAGAGGGCCAAAGATGTGCTCTGCTTGGAATTTATGGGCAGTCTATTCCAGAGTTTGGGGAGTCTCTGGGTCAGGAACCTATCCCTCCAGCATGTTTTGTTTATTGTGATGACAAGGTTTAGATCCCTGGAGCGTGTGGCTCTGATGGATTGGGATTTCTGTAAGTGTAGCATGTCCAACAGCTCTGGGTTTGACATGGCCTTGTATGTTAAGCAGAGATCGCCTCGGAGTAGACGATATGCGACAGAGTATAGCTGGAGTTTTTTAAGGCGGTCAGCATAGGGCATCTGCTTTAGGCCTGTGATTCTTTTAGTGCGGTACTTCTGCAGCCTTTCCAGTTGTTGCAGATGTCTTGAGAGGTACATACCAAAAGGGAATTGTATTCTATAATGGGTCTAATGAGGGATGAGTACAGTGGGACAATGACCTCCTTTTTTCTGGATGAAAAGCCCTTAGTGATGAGGTGTGTCACATAAAAGGATTTTCTGACTGTTGTGGCGATGTGGTTATTAAAGGTGAGACCACTGTCCACCTGTGTTCCTAAGTCTCTTATCACACTTTCGGTGTTTAGTGTACTGCCACCTATGTGATAATTCATCATGAATATTTCAAAAAGGTAATGATGTTTTTTACTTGGTGTCCCGTACCTTCTAACACTTGGATATTGTTACTCTTGTGGACCTCTTTACATTTCAGAAGGAGCAAAGAGCCTGTAAAATAAATATTGTCAAAAATAGGAGCCATCATACAGCTTGAAACAAAAATGGGAAGTAGAAAATCTCAACTCGGGATTATGGTAGTCAATCTTTTTAAGTGCCGGTAGGCTGTAAGTACAGTAAAAACACCTACATACGTATAACACTATTCCTTATTAATGACCATTGCATAAAATAATGCAAAATTAAGATAAATAGAATGAATACCACACTTTCTAAACTTAAGGAAAAATTGCAGCTATACATATAATTTTGACAGTCTGGATAATTATACACAGACAACATCAGAATTCTGCATGAAGTATGTTGAACATTTTTTTATGAAATATTTGAGGCAGAAAATCTTAACCATATAAAGAAATGGAATGTATATAATTTTCTAGATAGTTATTGAAATTCCCCAACTTCAAAGTCTTGTTGCACAGTTTTCTATGGTCTAAACTTTTTTTTAATTCAGTAGCTATAGTAGAAACGTTCTCCTATGCAACTAATTAAATTGGAAGGTCAGACTAAATTTCAGTTTCACTATAATTTTGCACGGACCGTTACAACAGCTCAAAAGAAACTGTGCAGAGCTAAAGAAAGCAAAGCTGTCAATTTGTAACCAGCAAAGTTATTTGCTCATTTAAGTGCAGGGGTTGTAATGTATAACTGTATGGATGAGGGCACACTGTGTTAGTACAAGCTACGGTAAAGATAAAAATAAGTATACAGGACACATGGACTATTGGCAAGATAGAGGCTAGACTCATTATTTGAAATCATAGATTAGTACTAAGCTAACTGCCCTTGCGAGCCATTTTAAGCCTAGCCAATTATCCCTTATGAGACTCAAACCCTGCACCTTGTGTTTGTAAAACAAACACCTTAACCATTAGACCACCCTCCCAACCCAATGAACATGAGTAAATAAGTTTCAAAGTAGTCAAGCACAACTCCGTGTTTGGATGAGCTGATATCACTTTTGTAGAGATATGCTTACACCCCATAGCAACTGAAGTTTTGTCTTTCACCAATATGACTGTGATTCTGATGTGCGTTTTATTTACTTAGATTGGCTGAAAGCCAGCTATTGTCACATACAAAGTACAATGTCTTTAAAATGGGAAGACTGCATCTTGCTGAATGTGCGGAATGAGGACTCAGAAGGTGAGAACATTTGTGAGCGCTAATGAATAGATAACTTGTATAAACTACATATCTGATAGTAGCTACAATTACAATAATCAGTTGTATGGTAATAAAGAACTAGTCATATTATAGATTTATCAACTGAGGATGCTTCTGCCAGGGTTCTGATTCTTTTCTGAGGTGCAATGACTTTGAAAGGGATTATAATAAGTTCAGGAATGCATGGGACAAAGCACACTGCATGTGGGATTCGGCAGGTTTATATCCCTACACACAAAAAACATGTACATTTTTTTCGAAAGCTGTGATATAAATTGTGCCGTGACTTTTCATCACAGCTCATTTGAAGAGTTGTCTAGGAGTTATATGCATTATAAGGGAAATGCCACATTTAATAGAGCAGTACAGAATGCAATATAGTGATCTTCCATGTTTCATGATCTGGGAAGTCCTGTGCATTAACAGCCTGTATCATGGGATACTGGATGGTTGCTTTAGAAAACTCATAATTAATCCTTAGCTATCATCACTAAGTATGCATGGTCAAGTTTGCAGTTTTGTAACTTATTTCATCTGTCCATTGGCAGGTATTTATGAGCCCTAAAAGAATATTAGATTCATGTTTTGGCACTGCTGTCTGGGGGCTGGGTGGTAGATTGTGGAATTTTAGTTTTATGACCATCTATAGGTTGCCTCATAAGTGTACATCTGACTTTATGTTCATTTCAAAGACACATTTGTCATCTAGAGAACAACTTACTCACTGTATAGAAGTATACTGTGCTGGCCTCTTGGGTAGGTTTGTCATAACTGATAGTGGAACTTTATACTCTAAAACAACACACCCTTACAACAGCTATACCGGTTACAATACTTATGGTTATAAAGTCAGTTCTGTGAAAGAGAATCAGCTTTTTAGGTAGAATCACCTTTTGTCGAGTGCTTTACTACCATTGGCAGTGTATTTTAATGTGAAATCATCAAACAGTAGAGTAAGGATGTTTCCTCTTTTCCAACTGTTTAGTCTTGTAGTTGGTATATCTATATATCTATTTATTTAATATGTATAGACACACACACACACATATATAAATACTGGAAACTCAAAATACTGTAGTGCAATCTTGGAGTTGGTATAAATAATTAGCAGGGGGAGTGGGGGGTGCAGCCATCTACATGACTGCAGGGGGGCTTGCCTCCGTGCATTAAAAAAGTTTTCAATATTTTGAGATTTAGTCTTTTGGTTTTTCAGTCTTCTAAAGTAGACCCATATAGATAAATAGATAGACAGACAGACAGATAGATATTTAAGTGGGGGGTGATGCACTCCTTCATACGAAGTGGTACATGGGGCTTCTCTTCCCCTGCAGAAATGCTTGTTTGTATGTTTTGGTTTGGTTTTTCAAGACATTTTCCATGATCAAGTTTGTTCGATGGAATTTGTTTTGATAATGTTTGACAGTACAGGTTATGTCATATTAGTTGGAATGTGATATTTACATATTAACTTTGTGGTATTTCATCCCATAGATCATCCATCTGGATTCTCAAATGTTTAAGAATGCAATTAACACAAAGTGGCAAGGACTTGTGATTTTAGTGACCTTAAGCTACTCTGGATCTAATATGGAATTCAGTAGCTTAACATTCAGCTAAGTATTCTACCCTCAGAACTTCCTGATGAAAGCAGTTACAGGTGGATCAGTTACTGCAGAGGCAGAGAGCTGTCATTCCATCATGTAGGTTTTAACTAAGTGCTCTGTTAATGGTCTGGACTCAGCTAGGTTACATATTTGTATGTACCTCACCCTTTTCCGAGGTTTTCCAAAAGTAGATAGGTAAGCTATGTCCAGCTCTGATCATACACCTGTCTGGGTTAGTGAAGCCACTAAGGGTGACAAAAGATTTTATGTATGAAGCCAAGTCCGTTTCTCTGGTAAAGCCTATCTTTCAGAAAGTTTGTTGTTCATAAGTATATAGGGATATAGGTAAATAATAGGCCAGCTGCCCTTGTGGGGCATAGTAATTTTCTCTTTTGTTGCTTGAACTAACATCTCATTTTGGTGAAAGATTGCCCCTACCCATGCCATGGTTGATAATTATATATTACCTCTAATGAGAATACCCAAGATCATACCATAGATAATTTTACATGACTCATTCATGGGATAAAGCATTTAGGAGCTGCTTCTGTCCATTAATAGCACAGAGCCTTGGGGTACCTTATCAACTACCAATTCACAAATCCAAGTTGCACTTGTATATGGGCAGGGGTGAGCTTTGTTTCATGTGGTTGGGTGGTCTGTTCCAGAGCACTGGTATCCTCAGAGATATACGTATCACCTCTTCAAAGTTTGTAGGATTCTGAGTATAGTGACAGGTCTTTGAGTCGGTCCATGTAAGACATATTGTTTAAGCCTTGTATCCTTTTAAGGTATCTCTATGGGAGTTCCAGTTGTTGCATGTTTCGGGACAGATACATTCGAAAAGCAGAATTATACTCCATAACTGACCTAATGAGTAAAGGATGGCAATGGTATCATTAGATCTAGACACAATCCCTTTGTTTATAACTGCACACTATAGAAGAACTTTCTTATGACAGTGGACACATGTTGGTCAAAAGTTAGGTCACTGCCCACATAAGTTCCCAAATTTGGAACAACTGGGTCAACCCTCAGGGGTGTATTGTCAATGTAGCACTTCTTTGGGATAGATAATTTTCCAAAGGATACAATAATGCACATTTTGGCATTTAGTTTTGGTCTGTAATTTTGGCACCAGATATTTGTTTGGGACAAACTTTCCTGCAGGATGGCTAAGTCATTTGGGGATTTAATGTTTACTCCTAGCTTGCAGTCATCTGCAAACTTAGTGATCAAGAGCCCTTTAGTATTGGCTTTTACTTTAGAGATGTAGATGCCAAACAGGAGAGGTCCTAGTAGTAAACCCTGAGGGACTCCACCAGTGACTGGTCTCTTTGAGTTATCTTCCCATATTGTGATCTCTTGCATCCTATCTGTGAGCCAGATGGTAATCCAATGAATGATGTTTCAGCTTATTCCCAATTTATTTAGCTTTTCTACTATGCTTTAGTAGAGGATTGTGTTAAAAGTTTTGGCCAGGTCTGGGTATGCAGTGTGCACCATTTTACCTTCATCCTTTGCTTTGATGACCTTTTCAAAAAAGTCTACCAGGGTGAGTAAGCATGACCTGCCCTTCAAGAATCCAAACAAAGATGTTTTCAGTGTTTGGAGGTTTCCTATGTCCTTATTGATAAGTCTTTCCATGGCTTTGTATAGGAGATTGATCAGACTGGGTCTGTGGAAGGTCCTCTATTATGTAGAGGAATGATTGCAGCTGTTCTCCATTCACTTAGTACAAAACCTGTATAGAGGCTGAGAATGAATAGTGCTGTTGGGGGTGGGGGCTAAATCGTGCTTCGTGCTATTTAAAATGCCTCCAGGGATACTGTCAGGGCCCATTAATGCAATATTTTGCTTTTGATTGTGCTTTTAGGACTTGATGTTGTGTGATAGCTGAAGGCTAGCTGGCTTTGGGATATATTGTGGGACAAATGGAGGGGAAAGGGAGGTAACATTTAACCTGAATTTGTCAGCCAGTAGGCTTACTATAGCATCAGAAACATCATTCACAATCAAGTCAGAGCATAGCTCATTGTGCTTCTGTGATTAGAAACATAACTAAAAAAAGGCCTGTGATTGTCTTTGGTTTGGGTAGCTGTTTAAGCCTCAGACTTGGCTTTGGTGGAATTTATTAAGCTTCTGAGTTGTTTTGTTTATTTCAGAGACATACTGCAGTGTCATGATCTCTGTTCCATCATCAGGCAAGTCAAGGTATTCCAGAATGTTTTAATGGAATACATATGGGATGGAAACGTTTATTAAAATTATGGTACATTCAAGTTACTTCCAATGAAGGTTACGTTTAAACAGATGAATCATCAAACAATGTGGGAGTCATTCAGCTGTTTTAATGTGTAATTAAGCCTAAACACAGCATAACAAGATAAGTAAACAGTCATTAAAAGTTTAACCAGAAAAGTATGGAATTAAATCATTAATGCATAAAATATGTTAAACACAGACAGAAAAATAAAGTATTAATGTGGGAACTAAGTTAAAGCAAAGGACAACAGGTCAAACAAATGTGTTTTAGGGATCTTTTAAAGTAGGCCAAAGTGAGGACAGTGCCAAAGCTGCCATGAAAGGAGATTCCATAGGTGCAGTGTCAAAGCTTTTATCCCTGGGCCTCTGCTGAAAACGGGCTGTTTTTGACCCATTCAGATCTTCCTGGTAAATGCATGTCAATTAATCAATCAATAAATAAGTAAGTAAATGGTTGAACATTGGAAGTCTCAGACATTACCTTAGGAAATACTAATAGGGCCATAGTGACTGAACATAAAACAGAGATATGGGGAGATAGGGGACTGTCAACTCTTTTAGGTAAGTAGAACCTAATGCATGTAAGACCGGAATAACTGACACAAAGACCCTTAACAGTATGATAAGCTACCTAGATGTCTTGCAGCCCAGAGAACTCTGAAGACATATCACAGCAGAGAGGAGGCAGCAAGTAACCATAGGATTATAGGAAGTTACTAAGCTAATGGCCCTAGGGCCCTTACAAACCTAGCCAAGTTCTATTCTTATTTCCATGATCAGCATCTATTACCCCTGTCCAAGTGGGTCAAAGGGAGAACCCCCAGGGTGAATTTATGGTTACCCATCCAATTGTCCAGACTGCATTTGAATAGGGCCAGTGAGGTGCTCTGTTTGACATGAAGTGGGAGTCTGTTCCAAAGATGTGCTAACTGTAGATCAATGAGTGTATTGTACCTGGTCAGCCACTGTAGATAGATAGCGCGTGCATATAAGTCTGAACACGTGCCATTTTGTATAGTCAGTCAGAGTGAATGCAGACATGAATGGAAATGCACATGTGAGAGTGTATGACATAATACATGAGTCATTTAGCTTAAGTACACGTTCCAGTTACTGGTCCTGATATGTTTATGTACAATAAGTAGCTTGAACCCATACACCACTTCATCGTCTTATTTGAACACACAAGACAAGCAACATAGTGCCAGAATGGGATGCGAAGTTAAAGCAGCTTACAAAATAGAGGCATGAAGTTAGAAGTGGAGAAATATACAGGAGTACACTCACAGCAACTCACAGATAGGTCAGCAGGTATTCAAAGGTACTTAAACTGATTTAAATATTTTTTTTTAGTCACAGAATAAGCTGCAAAGCATTCAAAACATTTGAAAATAATTACCAAGATAAACAAAATGTCTGAACTTGTGACATATTGTTAAAAGTATTAGAAATAGTTACAGAAATGTTCAAAATAATTTCAGAAGTCTTTGAAATATATGGAAAAGTTAAAATGACCAAATTTCTTTGCAATGTACTACTTTTTCACATTAACTAAAGCTATAAGAAGTATCCAAAGGTTTCTGGAATGTTCACAGTATTTTAGTACTAACCACAGGAATTGCTGTAAATAACAGAAATGCCAAAACTCCACAGGAGTGCAGAAAAGAAAGCCAGTAAAGGTCCATACACCTGTAGGCAAAGACAAAGCCAAAGCCAAGCCAAACCAATATGGTATAAAGTTTAATACAAAATATCCACACCAAATAAGCGCTTTCATTTCACCCACGGAAACTTCATCAGAATGGTGTATTGTCACAAACATACTGTTAAAATAATCAAAACCTGAATGTGAGTGTCTGTAAGTTAATTACACAATGTTTGAAAATGTATAGAAAGATCACAGAAACTTGTATGCTCTTGTTTAACATATACACACACACAAACTGAAAGATGCAACCGTTCTGATAAAGAGACCAAATTTCACAAGTCCCGAACAAAGATTCACACAAAAAGAAGAAATTGGTCTCACCACAATGTATTTTGTAAAAAAACTCCTTAGTCCTTGATGCAAAAATAGAAGTAAAACTTTATATCTTTATTCCATATGACAAGATAGATACAACTATGCTTCATCAGATAACTTTTAAAACAAAACTCTCTGTTTTAAACTAAAATAGGCGGGAACTTAACTCATTAAATCTTCAATTTATCACTTAATTATCCGAATATGCAAATTCTGTTCTCAAGACCCTGCAAACCTCATTCATTCACAAGTGCAGGAAAAACAAAATAAGCATTTGACCTTCATTGTTCCTTTCTTCCTGACAACCAAAAAATATATATATATAATAAATGCAGCTATCACCCACTTATGTACATCACTTTTTAGAACCATTCTTATAAAGAGCTACTTTAAGATGATCCTTGCTGTTTTACCGGAAACTCTTGTAAACACTTTTAAACATTTTTAGGCAACCCAAATATCTTGAATTTTAATACATAGTCTTTAAAACATAGATTTCATATGAACTGCATACCTATGTAAACCAATATATACTGAATAATAAAATAAATAATTAAATAATCAAATGACACATAAATATACAAGTTTATAAAAAATATATATGTATATATATATATGTATCTATAAAAAATGCATATTCTTTACATATAAATTAATGAATAAAATTACTATAAAATATATATGCGTTCATTTTGATGTAGAAAACCTTAAAATGTTAAAACTGCACTAAAATAAGACATTATCACCTTAATAAAAATTTTTTGGTGCATAAAAACCTAACTATGACATACACCTGGTTATTATGCCCAATATTTTGAGATAAAAAAGCTGACATTCCATCTGAAAATGTTTGGCTTAACGAATACACATTCTTTAGCAATATTAAATCACCATCTGTTATTTAGTATAGGTTTAATAGAGACAAATTTATTTATACCTGGAGAGCGGTGGGCTCCCAGTCTCAAAATCCACTTTAATTCTGCCATAGCTAACATATTACTTGTATCACCTCTTCTCCTGTTCATTGGCACAATTTCTAAAATCCTAAAACAGAAAGTGTGTTCTTTATTATCCTTAATGTGCAAAGCTAAGGCATTGTTATCACTACCTTTCTTGATTTCATACAAATGGTTATAAATTCTATCAGTTAGCCTACGTTTGGTAAGGCCAACATAGAAAGCTGTGCAATTATTGCAAGTTGCTAAATATATCAGATTTTTTGTCAAGCAGGTAGCATAGAACCTAGGAGTAAACTTGAAGTCCAAAAACGGATGAGTGTATACTTGTAATTTTGAAATATAGGAACATCTGTTACAACTCATGCATGGAAAAGTACCAAGTTTATTATTAATAGTGATTGATATACTATTATTATGAATGAAAGTGTCACATAAAATTTGTTTCAGATTAGGACAATTCTCATACATAAATCTAGGTTTATCACCTACTATACTTTTTACTAACTCATCTGTAATTAATATGTTCCAATTCTTACAAATAACTTTCTCAATCTGTTTCACATCACTGGTGTATTTGATAACATATTTCAAAACCTTAGAACTATGTTGTGGATACCTTATCCTTGTAAGTGTACCACTATCCTCATTCCTAATCACTTTCTTTGGTATAGCACCTATTATGACTTGATCTTTTATTATGTCTTGTCTAATGCTTTTGACAAGTGCATGATCATAGCCTCTATCAATAAATAAAGACTCCAACTTGTCGGCTTCTTTAATTAATGAAGTATTGGACTTACAAAGTTTTGAGATCCTTATGAATTGGCTTTTTACTATGCCTGAAAATGTGTGCCTCGGATGCATACTGTCGAAGCTAAGCAAAGTGTTAGTCCAACATGGTTTCCTATAAATAGAAGATGTAATACTACCTTCTTCTGTCAGAGTAAGAGTCACATCTAGAAAATTTACCTTAGTAAATGAAGAGTCCATAGTAAATCTAAGGTAAGTTGTTGTAGTTTCTAAATATCCTAAGAACTGCTCAAATTCTTCCTTTGTGCCTTCCCATACAACTAATACATCGTCAACAAAACGTTTATAGTATCTTACTTTACTAAAAGTAGGATGGTCAAATAGATACCTCTTTTCCCAGCTAAAAACCACCAAGTTGGCATATGTATTAGCACAGGGGGTGCCCATGGCAACCCCCCATGTTTGTAGATAATTAGTATTGCCAAACATAAAAACATTATTGCTAAGAGCTAACTCGAGAATTTGACAAATTAGAATAATTTTATCACCAGTAAAAGTGGGTTCACTAACCAATAACTCCCTAATAGCTTCTAAACCTGCTTCATTAGGGATGGAGGTAAATAGATTTTTTACATCCAGTGTCACCAAAAGGTACTTGTCAGGTACTCTCTCTAACTTCAATTGTAGAATACTGTCTAATAAGTCATAAGAATCCTTCAAAATGGATGGAATAGATTCCACAACTGGCCTAAGACTATGCTCAATACACTTAGAAATGTTTGAAGTGACCCACCCCTTTCCTGAAACTATGGGCCTCATAGGAATGGGTGTAACTTGCTTGTGAATCTTGGGTAGTCCTTTGACTACCGGTATTAATGGATGTTCAATGAAGAAATAATTATGTAAGTCAATATTGATCTGTCTACAATAAAGTAGATCATTAAGAGTTTCTTGTACATTCATAATGACTTTGCTAATATCATTTAAGCTGACAATCTTATAAGTACTAAAGTCAGAAAGTAAATCTAACATAAGTGCTTCATAATCCTGTGTATTGAAAATAGCAATACCTCCTCCCTTGTCAGCAGGTCTGATGACTATGTCAGTCATTTTCTTCATTTTAGTTAATGATTTAAATTCTGCTGAAGAGAGATTCACATAAGCTGCCCTCTTACTGTGTTTAGAAAACAAAGTATAAAAATCGTTTTCACATGTTTTTTGAAAACTTTCTACACTTACAGATGGTATCGGAACAAAGTTGCTTTTGTGTTTAAAAGACGTGTTAAAATCCATAGTTGTTTCATTAGTGTCCTTAAAAAACACTTTAAGTGAAACTGATCTACAAAACAAGCGTAGATCAAACAAAGTATCTGTTAATCTACTACATAATGCAGGAATGAAGTTTAAACCTTTACTTAAAAGCGCAATGTCTGAGTCATCCAGTACAACACTAGACAAATTATAAGGCAAGACAGTCAATTTCTTGTTTTTCTCAAGTCTTCGTACCTTTCTCCTGTGAATTTTCACTTCCTGGGTCCTCTTCTGCTTGATAGCCCCCTGTTGTGAGTAACTTGTTTTATAGGGTAAGGTAAAAAACGATTGTCTTGCTTAGCCTTAGGTATCGCTCCTAAAGCTATTCCTGTTGGAATATCCAAAAGAGCTTGTTGGTTGGGCGGTGGAGTCACAGAAACCACTGAAACTCGTTCCCTATTATTAATAGCCACAGGAGACACAGGTCCTATGTTTGGACCTGTAAGGTTCATTGAAAACCCAGAATTGCTGTCAACGGGTTGAAAATTAACTCTTGAGGAAGTGGCTAGATCAACTGGTACGTCGTCAACACGTTGCCGCACTTGCGTTGCATTATACCTCGGCCAAACAAATATCTGACCGAGAGAAAAGTCTTTATAGTCCCTTTGAAGTTTTTTTAGCTTTATTTGTTTCAACTTCTCACTAAAAGTGTTGATCCGTGTACAAATGTCTTGTATTTTTGACTTGCAATGCTCTGATTTAAAACAGGAAGCTAGATTTTTGTAGGCTGAATCAATCTTTGTACGCAATTCTGCTTCTAGGGGTGAAAAGTACTCAATAAGAAGTCTCATATAACTAAACCCTAACTCAATATTGAGATCTTGCCATTTTTTTAAAAGAGTGGGATGGCTTTCTCCGTAAGTGGGCATGCAGAGAACCCGCATGCCTCTGGGTACCACACGGAAATGTAATGAAGCTTCCAAGTGCTGCCTTTGCCAGGCATAGCGCTGCAATCTGTAAAGATCCTCTTCAAACTCCTTAGAGAGTTTGAAAAAGTCATTTAAATTTTCATCTGTATTAGGTAAGTTTCTGACTTCCATAGTGTCTTCCAAATCCAGAGCCAATAAAGGGTTGGTTTGACTATGTAGCAATCCATGAAAAGCAATGCTGGTATCCTTCGTCTCTGGCCGGTAGTCTAGTTCAACATTAGGCTGTTCCATCGTGTCAGGCAGTCGCAACACAAAAATGGCAAAAAAACACAAACTGAAAGATGCAACCGTTCTGATAAAGAGACCAAATTTCACAAGTTCCGAACAAAGATTCACACAAAAAGAAGAAATTGGTCTCACCACGATGTATTTTGTAAAAAAACTCCTTAGTCCTTGATGCAAAAATAGAAGTAAAACTTTATATCTTTATTCCATATGACAAGAAAGTTGATAAGCGCTTTCGCATAGATACAACTATGCTTCATCAGATAACTTTTAAAAACAAAAACTCTCTGTTTTAAACTAAAATAGGCGGGAACTTAACTCATTAAGTCTTCAATTTATCACTTAATTATCCGAATATGCAAATTCTGTTCTCAAGACCCTGCAAACCTCATTCATTCACAAGTGCAGGAAAAACAAAATAAGCATTTGACCTTCATTGTTCCTTTCTTCCTGACAACCAAAAAAATATATATATATAATAAATGCAGCTATCACCCACTTATGTACATCACTTTTTAGAACCATTCTTATAAAGAGCTACTTTAAGATGAACCTTGCTGTTTTACCAGAAACTCTTGTAAACACTTTTAAACATTTTTAGGCAACCCAAATATCTTGAATTTTAATACATAGTCTTTAAAACATAGATTTCATATGAACTGCATACCTATGTAAACCAATATATACTGAATAATAAAATAAATAATTAAATAATCAAGTGACATAAATATACAAGTTTATAAAAAATATATATGTATATATATATATATATGTATCTATAAAAAATGCATATTCTTTACATAGAATATAGTGTATATACACACACCTATGCACAACACAATTTGGTAAAAATATTTACAAAAATATGTGTACACAGATATTATTTACAAAAATGTATAGAATCTCCTAAACATCACAACAAAGATGTTATAAAATATTTGCTGTCAGTTTCAAGGCAGGAACTATAGAAAGGTGGTCATTTAAACCAGGGTTTACACAGGCATCAAAGAACATTTGCCATATCATCTCTTGATATTCCAACCTGGTTTCCCAATTACCATGCCTTTCTGGAATCTGAACTTGCTGTATCACCCAGAATTTAAATTTGGCTGAGGGACAAACTAAACAATGTCTGTACAGGGCATTAGTGTCTTTGCCCCTGTTTAGATCATATAAGTGCTCATATATTCTCTATCTAAGACATCTCTCAGTCTTGCCTATATAGAATGCATAACAGATGGTACAATATGCCATGTATACTATTCTTTTAGAGGCACAATTGTGGTGTCCATCAGTAGGAATAAACTTATCCAAGCTTAGTAAATGGTATTGACCACTAAAGTTATTAACTCGTGATGCATTCTCAAACAAGTTCTTAAGGTCAGCACCTCTCCTATAACTAGCCTTAAAGGAATATTGAAAAACTGAGAGAGTGTTGGGCATCATGGCAACCATATTCCGGAACTTCAAAAGAATTTCTTTGATTCGCAAAGGATCTTGGTTGTACCCTAACACACAGTATATATCCTTGGTTCCAGACGTTCTTTTGCCTAAAGGGTAAACATCTTGTGTTACCCCTATTTCCAAGGTCTCCTGAATGTCAGCTGTCATAGCAGTATATTGTTGTTGGTAATAGGCTTACCCCTAATCAAGGGGTAATATTTAAATCCCAAACCACCCATAATTTCCTTCTTGATGTTATCAATAAGAAGTTTGGGATAATCTCGAACCAAAAATAAGACCTCAATAGATTCTAATTCCCTACTCAGAACCCAATCATTAGAAATCATCCGGGCTGCCTCACCATTTGACTCTTCACAATATTCTTTTATTGGGGGAGGGGGTAGTTACTTTTAAAGTGCAAGTATGAATTTGAAAAGTATTTTTTTCTGTGTATTTGAGACACATATTCACTTTTTTCTGTATCTTTAGAGATAAGTACATCTAGGTATGCAATAGACTCGGTGTCAACTGAACTGTTAAAGGACAGGAAACTGGTAGTAGAGTGTAAAAATTGCATAAACATTGTTGTTGACTCAGCTGTACCATTCCACAACACAAAACTGTCATCCAAATAATGGTAATAGGCATGAATATTTTTGAAAAAAATCACTGGTAAACACAAAATGTGTCTCCCAATAAAGGAGTACCAAATTAGCAAAAATTGGGGCACATGTTGCACCCATTGCTACCCTGTCCAGTTGTTTATAATATTCACCCTGAAAATAGAAAAATTGTTGTCCAAAATAAGTTCCATGTTTTCCAAAATCAGCCTAAAGTTATTGGCATTCAAAAAATCCAACTCAATCAAAAGTTCTTCAAACCAGGTTAAACATGTTTGGTGGGGTATAACTCAGAAAAAAATCTTTAACATCTATGGTCATGAAAATATAGTTGGCATCAAAGAGAACCTGCCCTAACTTAAGCAGTAAATCCCAAGAATCCATAAAGATGTGTTGGTGTAGTCCGTAAAGTAACTTTAGCTTAGAGTCAATAAACATGGCCAAGGGTTGTGTTTTTGAGCCAGCTGATGCTGCAGTTGGCCTCAGTGGGGGGTTCTGCAAGTTCTTATGGACCTTGGGGATTCCAAAGATTCCTGGGATATCCGTTCTTTTGCTCATAGGAAATTGTACAATTTGGTATCAATCATAGCTTGCAAGAGATTATCTTCCAAAATAATATCCATCTTTTTGTGCACTATTTCAGTCTCATTCCTAGTGACCTGACAATATCTACCTTCTTTGGTTAAGATATCTAACATTTTCCCCGTATAGCTCCAGTGCATCATTAACACCACACTACCCCCTTTGTCTGGCTTCATAATCATTAGCTCCTTGTTGTGGCATAACAGATATAAAACATCCCTTTCTTCCTGACTTAAGTTGTCACATGACCATCTTTTAGATTTGAAAAAATGTTTCAACTCATTCTAAAGTAAAACATCAAAATTGGACAACACTGCGTCCAGGGGTGGGTTAAACGTACTCTTCCTGGAAACCACAGTCTTAGTATCCAGAGTCTGAAGGGGAGGTGAAATATCATGGTCTTTGTAAAGTTCTTTCAGATTTAAATTCCTAATGAATAGATTGGTGTCAAGTAAAGTCTCAGTCAGTTTCCCTTTTCTAGCAGGGACAAAGGTAAAGCCCTTTTGAAATAACTTGAAATGAGACTCTTCCAAGGCAAACCAGCATAATTAAAAACATGAAAGTTGTTAAATGAATACACACAACCATTACTATTTGTAATGGTGTTACAACCTGAACTAACAGGCATACCTGTGTGACCTAATTCCATTTCTTCTTGTTCCCCTTCCCTTTGTGTTTCCAGTGTGGCTGCCAATTGCGTCTTGCCTGTACACAGTTAGGATGTGTGCCTAAATTCTGAATTCTGTGGGATCTCCTCAAAGGCGGCTACTCTAAAGGGATACCTGCCTGTCCCTCAGTGCCTTCAACAACCCCCCATCATCCCTGGTAGTGCCTTCCACAGTATTTAGCTCACTTGAATAAGTGTTCTTTTTAGGCAAGAACATAGTATATGCTCTATTTTCACATATTCGTTCTCATCTCTTAATAGTTTAGATTCCTTCCATTTCTTATTTTTAACCACCATTTTTTCCACCCCAAAAAGTATTTACATATTTACTCTTGTATTCATTCACAGTAAAAAGTAAATATTTTTGAATCTGTGCATTTAAATCCAGTATTTTATGATGTAAAATTTCTAAACGTTTCTCATTGTCATTAATTAACAAACACATAATAGCCAACCCACATTCATTTAAAAAAGACCAGCAACATAGTGCCAGAATGGGATCCGAAGTTAAAGCAACTTACAAAATAGAGGCATGAAGTTAGAAGTGGAAAAATATACAGGAGCACACTCACAGCAACTCAAAAACAGGTCAGCAGGTATTCGAAGGTACTTAAACTTATTTAAATGATTTTTCAGTTGCAGAATAAGCTGCAAAGCATTCAAAATGTTTGAAATAATTACCGAGATAAACAAACTGTCCGAAATTGTGACATATTGTTAAAAGTATTAGAAAAAGTTACAGAAATATTCAAAATAATTTCAGAAGTGTTTGAAATGTACGAAAAAGTTAAAATGACCAGATTTCTTTGCAATGTACTACTTTTTCACATTAAAGCTTTATGAAGTGCCCAAAGGTTTCTGGAATCTTTACAGTATTCACAGTATTTACAGTGTCAAAGTAAAGCTATTTCAGACAGACTGTTGTGTTTTAGCACATAATTACAAGTACCTGGTCTATGCTTATATTTAAATAAATGTTATTGTTACTGCAGAGGGATTTCACAGATATGGACCACTGGTGTTTGATAACAATAGTGCTGAAAATTGGAGAGTGTTTGAGCAAGAATGTGATATTTTTATACCGACTGCATTTTCTGGTAAAGATGCATGCACAGGAGCATTAATACTTGTTAATTTAGTTGGCTTGGAAGTCATTGAGAGGGAATGTTAATTTGTGTATGCAAATGCTGTGTATGTATTTGAGGGGGAACCGCCATATTGTGATACAGGCTGAAATATGGGAAGACTCTGAATGTTTGAAATGTAAATTTAGAGAAATGTGTAACCCTCACATGAATATTACAAAGGAAAGGCACATATTTTACATAAGAAATCAAAAGCCTGGTGAAACTATAGCAGCATATATTACTGACTTGAGAAATAAAGCTAAAGCCTGCAGATCTGGTGATTCACGAGATGAGTTGATAAAAGACAGGCTTGTGTGTGGTGTTAATAATGATGCAGTGAAAAAGATTTTGCTTCGAGATAGTGATTTAACATTAAGCAAAGCCATATAGATTTGTCAGATACATGAGCTTGCAGAAAACCACACAAATATGCTTACGGGTGAAAAAAGTATGCATGCTGTATCTTATACTGTATCTACCAGTGCAAATGTTGATAGTATGCAACACAGAGCTAAGCTGAATAAGAAATATAAGCAGAGGAAGTTGTTTGCTACCACAGACCTTATTGTTAACTGTCGTAATTGTGGAGGCAGTCATGAACCAAAACAAGAGAAGTGCTTAGCTTTTGGTCAGCAATGTCATAAATGTAAAAAGTGGAATCATTTTAAAAGGCTTTGCAAATCTAAAGTGCAGCATTCTTTTATTAAAAGTGAGTATCTGAAGAAGCAAGTAGATCAGATAGAGAGCTGCGACCAAACTTTTTATGTTGATGGTGTCTCTGTGATTGATGAAACAGTTTATGCAGTAGACTATCAGTTGTCAGCAAAGAGTGAAATATTTTGTACTGTATGGATTAATGGGAAAGCTGTAGAGTTTAAAGTAGACACTGGGTCCAAGTGCAATGTTATATCAGCACAAATGTTTGCCAAAGTAAAAGCTGGTGATAAACCTGATTCAAAAAGAGTGCGAAACTAGCTGCTTATGGTGGTAAAGAGATTCAAACTGATGGCGCAGTATTTCTTTCATGCCATCCTGCTGGGAACAGCTATGACTTGCAGTTTTACATAGGCAAAAGACACATTCAGTCATTGTTAGGCTTCAGAGACAGTTTGAAAATGGGACTGATTTCATTTAATAAAGAGGCCCACCATCTAAATCTGAACAACAATGAAAGCTTTGCACAGAATATTTTTAGTGAATATGCTGATATTTTCAAAGATGAGCTTGGCAAACTACCCGTCACACATTCCATGAAGCTAAATCATGAAGTGAGCCCAGTTGTCAGACCAGCTAAGAAAGTTCCTGTAGCAATGCAGAGCAAAGTAAAAGCAGAACTTGACAAAATGGTGGGTATCCTCCATGGTTATAGCTCATAAGAAAAGCTCATATGATATTCGAATTTGTATTGATCCAAGAGAGTTAAGCAAAGCACTTAAACTTCCTCATCCTCTAGTGCATACAGTAGAAGTAGCTGGTTTCATGCCAACTGCCACTATGTTTTCAGTCTTGAATGCAAAAAGTTCCTTTTTTGCAAATTTCACTTAATCGCAAATCTTCATTGTTAACCACTTTCAATACACCATTTGGAAGATACAGATTTTTGAGAATGCCATTTGGGAAAAATTCTGCCAGTGAAGTATTTCAATGCGCAATGGAGCAAATGTTTTCACATTATCCATATGCTATCATAGTAGACAACATTATTGTAGGGTGCAATGGTGAAGACTGACATGAGAGAAACCTCAGGAAAGTTCCAGACCATGCACATGAAGTCAATCTTAAACTGAATCCTCAGAAATGTAAATTTAAGATAAAAGAAGTTACTTATGTGGGTCATTTGTTTACCAGTTTTGCTTTACAACCAGATCTGTCTAAGCAAGCAGCAATTCTTGAGATGCCAGCTCCAGAGAATGTTACATCTTTACTGTGTTTTCTTGGTATGGTCAACTATTTAGAAAAGTTCATCCCAGACTTGAGTGAGCTTTCGGCACCTTTACGTGAGTTGACATGCAAAAATGTAAACTGGTCCTGGTTGGAACAACACCAAGGAGCCTTTGACATTCTGAAGCAGAAAATTGCCAGTCTACCCACACTGAGATATTATGATGTTCACAAACCTGTAACACTTTCATGTGATGCTTTAAAGTATAGTCTTGGTGCATCATGTCTTCAGGAAGGCTTACCAGTAGTCTATGCATCCAGAACTTTAACAGAAATGCATTATGCACAAATCGAGAAAGAGCTTTTGGCATTAGTGTTTGCATGTTTGAAGTTCATTGATTATATTTATGGAAGACCTATCCAAATAGAGACTGATCCCCAGCCTCTAGTAACCATTTTGTAAAAGCCGATGCAAACAACCCCAGCACATCTACAACACATAATGTTAAAATTGCAAAAGTACACTTTCAATCTTGCCTTTACAAAAGGCAAATATTTATACCTTGCAGATGTTTTGTGTCAAGAGCACCCAGACAAACAACAGAGCAACATGAAAACGAGAAAGCAGACTTTGAAGTCATGGAAGTCAATAATTTTTTGTTGTCACATCTTGATGAGCTTAAAAATCAGCCGTTGAAGAATAAATCATTCATCGCTTACTTTGTTCCTGTTTGTTCCTTTCGTGAAGATCATACAGTGTTTTTTTGTGAGCTTAAAAACCATACAGCCTCAGACCAAATTCTCCAGAAGCTAAAAAATGTTATCGGTCAAGGATGGCCAGTACAACAAACCGGTCTATCACTTGACATACAGCAGTATTTTCCTTACTGAGATGAGCTTCTATTTTTAGATGGACTTTTCATGAAAGGTCATAAAGTAGTAATTCCTAAAGCACTACAACAGGAATACCTCAAAATTTTACATTCAGGTCACCCAAGAACTGATTTTACCAAAAGAAGGGCAAGAAGCATTGTATTCTGGCCTTCTATGTCAAAAAATATAGAGAAGGAAACTCTGTAATGTTCTATTTGTATTAATACTAGCTTTAATGATAGCTTTAATGATAGCTTTAATAATAGCTTTTCTCCTATTGGAGCTTTTCTCCTCGGGTCTCCACTGAAAATATTTTTTTTGTAACTCAGCTGGACCAACCCAGTTAACAAATGTGAAATAAATAAATAAATAAATCAACAGCACCAACAAAAAGAACCACTTCAGCTAAACCAGATTCCTGAATTACCATGGTTGACAGTTGCTGCTGATATTTTAGAATGGAATGGTCAGCATTACTTAGTGTTAGTAGACTTTTATTCGAATTGGTTTGAAATTGACCTTCATCCTAACTTAACACTCAGCACTGTCATTACTAAGTTGAAGGGATTATTTCCTGTCCGTGGTAGTCTGCACAAAGTTGTTTCTGACAATGGTGCACAGTTTACAGGTCAGCAGTTCAAGAAATTTGCTGAGTCTTGGGACTTTGTCCATGTTACTAGCAGTCCTGAGTATCCACAGTCAAATGGATTAGCTGAGCATGCAGTTCAAAGTGTGAAATGTTTGTTAGAGAAATCCAAGCGAGATGGTACCAATGTTTTTCTTCTCAATCTCAGAAACATTCCCCTAGGCAAGGTACTTGGTTCATCTGCTCAGAGATTAATGCCCCGCCAGACAAGGACAACCTTGCCGATAAGTAAAAGATTAATAGTTAGAAAAGTGAAAAACAATAAAATGGTCAAGGCTCAACTTTTGAAGAAACACCAGTCAGAAAAGTTGTACTATGATAAATGCAGCAAGCCTCTCAGACCATTGAGACAAGGTGAAACTGTCAGATTACAAACATAAAAAGAGTTCAACTGAGTGGGTATTGTTAATGATCTTAGTGAGGAACCAAGATCTTATATTGTGGAGTCCAATGGAGTGAATTTTAGGAGGAACTGAAGGCATATTCTACCAGTCTCCAAACCAGTGTTGCAGCAGATAGCCTGTAGCAAAGATAAATCCAAACCAATACAGCAGGGTCAGAAAATGCAAGGCAGAGATCACCTCTGAGTAGTCTGTATGAAACAGAATAAAGTGACAGTGATTTCAGATGATCTACATAGGACAGACACTGAAGACCTTGAATTTTCCTTGGAAGAAAACTTTGTGGTCTCTCCAGTTACTTGGAAAGGTGCACTAAAAGGGGCATTGCACTCAGTTATTGGCCTGATGAGGGAAGAGTACAGGGGGGTTCTAACTTTTTTTTGCTGGAGGCAATGCCATTACTTATGAGATGACCAATATAGAATGCCTAACATGAAAAAAGAAATCACTGGAAACGAGGGAATTTTGAAGCAAATTACTTGTGCCATGAGATACATTTCCCCGAGAGTTTCTAGGCTGACAGCTCAAGTTGATTTACAAAACAGATTCTTAGAGAGGGGTTATACAGATTTAAAGACTCAGGAGATCATGTCTAACACAGTTGACCTGAGGGTGGATGTTGGTAGACCGTATTTCTCTGAACAGGAAACATCGTATAAGGCTGAGATTGTTAGCAAGAGACCAAAAGGAAAAAGTTATTTACAGGTACCAACTCAGTTTTCGAGTGATGTGCACTTGGTTACAGACACAATTAGAAAATATTGGCCTGTTCTGACCCAGAATCCTGAAATTTGAGATATTATGGGGGATAAACCTAATTTCTTATTTAAAAACAAGAAATCGCTGAAGAGGTAATTGTGTTATCTGAGTTATGATAATAAAATAATGGAAAATATTAGTGCTAGAAAAGGCACCTTTCCATGTTACAATTGTAAACACTGTAGGTTTATTGATACCAGTAACCGGTTTATACACCCAGATTCAAGAATGGAGTTTATCTTCAATGTCAGAGCTGATTGTAATAGTCTTAATGTGGTTTATTTAGGTGTTTGTAACACCTGTTCATGTTTTTATATCAGCAAAACTAATAAGAAACTGAGGTTCAGGATTAGGAACATTTGTTGAAAATTAAGAAAGGTGAACGCACCAATGCTTTGGCAAAGCATGTCTGTGATACTGATATGTCACATATGTTTAGGTTTATGGTTGTTGAAGGGGTTCATGAGAATAAAAGGGGGTGATATTGTAAACTCAACAGAAACATCTGAGAGTAGGTGGATTATTAGGTTAAGGGCAGAAAAGGGAAGAGGGTTAAATGACAGGGTAGCCCTTAAACCCTTTTTAAAATGCAGACCATTGTTCAAATAGACATTTTAAATAGACATTTCAAAATGTTTTATAATATTAAATGCACATAGAATTTTATTGTCTTTTGGCTGCATATATATTTTTATATTTTTAATATATGAATTTATATCAAGGCAGGTGTGATGATATGTGTACTCATTTATCTACAATGATCTGTGTATTTAATATTTTAGGATTTTTGCAATGATGTACTGTTCTTTTAAATGTACCATGTGTTTAATGAGTATAGAGATATGATTGGTGTTGATTTGTGAGCTTGACTATATACTGCTGAAGTTTTTAGTTGCATTTTAGGTCTGATAAAGTGGTGTGTCTAGAATACGAAAGCACTAACCTAATAATTGTGATTTTATGAAATGATTCTGCCGTTGGTTGGATTTGTTGGATGCTTCTGTGGAAATTGTGTTACTTAGTTATTTCCAGCAGTCCTTTTATATTAGCCGTGACTTGTTTTGTGTTTATACTTAAAATAATTGTTATGACATATTATGATAAAACCTTGTAACTATAATTTAAAAATTATATTCGTAAATACATATGTTTGTATATAGGAACCACATTGATTAAAACACACATTGGTTTGCATAAAAAAATCACATTAATAAACGTGTGTGTGTGTGTGTGTGTGTGTGTGTGTGTGTGTGTGTGTGTGTGTGTGTGTGTGTGTATGTGTGTG
>NC_056748.1:245510338-245562838 GCF_019279795.1 Protopterus annectens
AGCTTTTGGTCAGCAATGTCATAAATGTAAAAAGTGGAATCATTTTAAAAAGTTTTGCAAATCTAAAGTGCAGCATTCTTTTATTAAAAGTGAGTATCTGAAGAAGCAAGTAGATCAGATAGAAAGCTGCGACCAAACTTTTTATGTTGATGGTGTCTCTGTGATTGATGAAACAGTTTATGCAATAGACTATCAGCTGTCAGCAAAGAGTGAAATATTTTGTACTGTATGGATTAATGGGAAAGCTGTAGAGTTTAAAGTAGACACTGGGTCCAAGTGCAATGTTATATCAGCACAAATGTTTGCCAAAGTAAAAGCTGGTGATAAACCTGATTCGAAAAGAGTGCAAAACTAGCTGCTTATGGTGGTAAAGAGATTCAAACTGATGGCGCAGTATTTCTTTCATGCCATCCTGCTGGGAACAGCTATGACTTGCAGTTGTACATAGGCAAAAGACACATTCAGTCACTGTTAGGCTTCAGAGACAGTTTGAAAATGGGACTGATTTCATTTAATAAAGAGGCCCACCATCTAAATCTGAACAACAATGAAAGCTTTGCACAGAATATTTTTAGTGAATATGCTGATATTTTCAAAGATGAGCTTGGCAAACTACCCGTCACACATTCCATGAAGCTAAATCATGAAGTGAGCCCAGTTGTCAGACCAGCTAGGAAAGTTCCTGTAGCAATGCAAAGCAAAGTAAAAGCAGAACTTGACAAAATGGTGGGTATCCTCCATGGTTATAGCTCATAAGAAAAGCTCATATGATATTCAAATTTGTATTGATCGAAGAGAGTTAAGCAAAGCACTTAAACTTCCTCATCCTCTAGTGCATACAGTAGAAGTAGCTGGTTTCATGCCAAATGCCACTATGTTTTCAGTCTTGAATGCAAAAAGTTCCTTTTTTGCAAATTTCACTTAATTGCAAATCTTCATTGTTAACCACTTTCAGTACACCATTTGGAAGATACAGATTTTTGAGAATGCCATTTGGGAAAAATTCTGCCAGTGAAGTATTTCAATGCACAATGGAGCAAATTTTTTCACATTATCCATATGCTATCGTATTAGACAACATTATTGTAGGGCGCAATGGTGAAGACTGACATGACAGAAACCTCAGGAAAGTTCTAGACCATGCACGTGAAGTCAATCTTAAACTGAATCCTCAGAAATGTAAATTTAAGATAAAAGAAATTACTTATGTGGGTCATTTGTTTACCAGTTTTGCCTTACAACCAGATCTGTCTAAGCAAGCAGCAATTCTTGAGATGCCAGCTCCAGAGAATGTTACATCTTTACTATGTTTTCTTGGTATGGTCAACTATTTAGAAAAGTTCATCCCAGACTTGAGTGAGATTTCGGCACCTTTACGTGAGTTGACATGCAAAAATGTAAACTGGTCCTGGTTGGAACAACACCAAAGAGCATTTGACATTCTAAAGCAGAAAATTGCCAGTCTACCCACACTGAGATATTATGATGTTCACAAACCTGTAACACTTTCATGTGATGCTTTAAAGTATAGTCTTGGTACATCATGTCTTCAGGAAGGCTTACCAGTAGTCTATGCATCCAGAACTTTAACAGAAATGCATTATGCACAAATCGAGAAAGAGCTTTTGGCATTAGTGTTTGCATGTTTGAAGTTTAATGATTATATTTATGGAAGACCTATCCAAATAGAGACTGATCCCCAGCCTCTAGTAACCATTTTGTAAAAGCCGATGCAAACAACCCCAGCACATCTACAACACATAATGTTAAAATTGCAAAAGTACACTTTCAATCTTGCCTTTACAAAAGGCAAATATTTATACCTTGCAGATGTTTTGTGTCAAGAGCATCCAGACAAACAACAGAGCAACATGAAAATGAGAAAGCAGACTTTGAAGTCATGGAAGTCAATAATTTTTTGTTGTCACATCTTGATGAGCTTAAAAATCAGCCGTTGAAGAATAAATCATTCATCGCTTACTTTGTTCCTGTTTGTTCCTTTCGTGAAGATCATACAGTGTTTTTTTGTGAGCTTAAAAACCATACAGCCTCAGACCAAATTCTCCAGAAGCTAAAAAATGTTATCGGTCAAGGATGGCCAGTACAACAAACCGGTCTATCACTTGACATACAGCAGTATTTTCCTTACTGAGATGAGCTTCTATTTTTAGATGGACTTTTCATGAAAGGTCATAAAGTAGTAATTCCTAAAGCACTACAACAGGAATACCTCAAAATTTTACATTCAGGTCACCCAAGAACTGATTTTACCAAAAGAAGGGCAAGAAGCATTGTATTCTGGCCTTCTATGTCAAAAAATATAGAGAAGGAAACTCTGTAATGTTCTGTTTGTATTAGTACTAGCTTTAATGATAGCTTTAATGATAGCTTTAATAATAGCTTTTCTCCTATTGGAGCTTTTCTCCTCGGGTCTCCACTGAAAATATTTCTTTTGTAACTCAGCTGGACCAACCCAGTTAACAAATGTGAAATAAATAAATAAATAAATAAATCAACAGCACCAACAAAAAGAACCACTTCAGCTAAACCAGATTCCTGAATTACCATGGTTGACAGTTGCTGCTGATATTTTAGAATGGAATGGTCAGCGTTACTTAGTGTTAGTAGACTTTTATTCGAATTGGTTTGAAATTGACCTTCATCCTAACTTAACATTCAGCACTGTCATTACTAAGTTGAAGGGATTATTTTCTGTCCGTGGTAGTCTGCACAAAGTTGTTTCTGACAATGGTGCACAGTTTACAGGTCAGCAGTTCAAGAAATTTGCTGAGTCTTGGGACTTTGTCCATGTTACTAGCAGTCCTGAGTATCCACAGTCAAATGGATTAGCTGAGCATGCAGTTCAAAGTGTGAAATGTTTGTTAGAGAAATCCAAGCGAGATGGTACCAATGTTTTTCTTCTCAATCTCAGAAACATTCCCCTAGGCAAGGTACTTGGTTCATCTGCTCAGAGATTAATGCCCGCCAGACAAGGACAACCTTGCCGATAAGTAAAAGATTAATAGTTAGAAAAGTGAAAAACAATAAAATGGTCAAGGCTCAACTTTTGAAGAAACACCAGTCAGAAAAGTTGTACTATGATAAATGCAGCAAGCCTCTCAGACCATTGAGACAAGGTGAAACTGTCAGATTACAAACATAAAAAGAGTTCAACTGAGTGGGTATTGTTAATGATCTTAGTGAGGAACCAAGATCTTATATTGTGGAGTCCAATGGAGTGAATTTTAGGAGGAACTGAAGGCATATTCTACCAGTCTCCAAACCAGTGTTGCAGCAGATAGCCTGTAGCAAAGATAAATCCAAACCAATACAGCAGGGTCAGAAAATGCAAGGCAGAGATCACCTCTGAGTAGTCTGTATGAAACAGAATAAAGTGACAGTGATTTCAGATGATCTACATAGGACAGACACTGAAGACCTTGAATTTTCCTTGGAAGAAAACTTTGTGGTCTCTCCAGTTACTTGGAAAGGTACGTACCAAAAGGGGCATTGCACTCAGTTATTGGCCTGATGAGGGAAGAGTACAGGGGGGTTCTAACTTTTTTTTGCTGGAGGCAATGCCATTACTTATGAGATGACCAATATAGAATGCCCAACATGAAAAAAGAAATCACTGGAAACGAGGGAATTTTGAAGCAAATTACTTGTGCCATGAGATACATTTCCCCGAGAGTTTCTAGGCTGACAGCTCAAGTTGATTTACAAAACAGATTCTTAGAGAGGGGTTATACAGATTTAAAGACTCAGGAGATCATGTCTAACACAGTTGACCTGAGGGTGGATGTTGGTAGACCGTATTTCTCTGAACAGGAAACATCATATAAGGCTGAGATTGTTAGCAAGAGACCAAAAGGAAAAAGTTATTTACAGGTACCAACTCAGTTTTCGAGTGATGTGCACTTGGTTACAGACACAATTAGAAAATATTGGCCTGTTCTGACCCAGAATCCTGAAATTTGAGATATTATGGGGGATAAACCTAATTTCTTATTTAAAAACAAGAAATCGCTGAAGAGGTAATTGTGTTATCTGAGTTATGATAATAAAATAATGGAAAATATTAGTGCTAGAAAAGGCACCTTTCCATGTTACAATTGTAAACACTGTAGGTTTATTGATACCAGTAACCGGTTTATACACCCAGATTCAAGAATGGAGTTTATCTTCAATGTCAGAGCTGATTGTAATAGTCTTAATGTGGTTTATTTAGGTGTTTGTAACACCTGTTCATGTTTTATATCAGCAAAACTAATAAGAAACTGAGGTTCAGGATTAGGAACATTTGTTGAAAATTAAGAAAGGTGAACGCACCAATGCTTTGGCAAAGCATGTCTGTGATACTGATATGTCACATATGTTTAGGTTTATGGTTGTTGAAGGGGTTCATGAGAATAAAAGGGGGTGATATTGTAAACTCAACAGAAACATCTGAGAGTAGGTGGATTATTAGGTTAAGGGCAGAAAAGGGAAGAGGGTTAAATGACAGGGTAGCCCTTAAACCCTTTTAAAATGCAGACCATTGTTCAAATAGACATTTTAAATAGACATTTCAAAATGTTTTATAATATTAAATGCACATAGAATTTTATTGTCTTTTGGCTGCATATATATTTTTATATTTTTAATATATGAATTTATATCAAGGCAGGTGTGATGATATGTGTACTCATTTATCTACAATGATCTGTGTATTTAATATTTTAGGATTTTTGCAATGATGTACTGTTCTTTTAAATGTACCATGTGTTTAATGAGTATAGAGATATGATTGGTGTTGATTTGTGAGCTTGACTATATACTGCTGAAGTTTTTAGTTGCATTTTAGGTCTGATAAAGTGGTGTGTCTAGAATACTGAAAGCACTAACCTAATAATTGTGATTTTATGAAATGATTCTGCCGTTGGTTGGATTTGTTGGATGCTTCTGTGGAAATTGTGTTACTTAGTTATTTCCAGCAGTCCTTTTATATTAGCCGTGACTTGTTTTGTGTTTATACTTAAAATAATTGTTATGACATATTATGATAAAACCTTGTAACTATAATTTAAAAATTATATTCGTAAATACATATGTTTGTATATAGGAACCACATTGATTAAAACACACATTGGTTTGCATAAAAAAATCACATTAATAAACGTGTGTGTGTGTGTGTGTGTGTGTGTGTGTGTGTGTGTGTGTGTGTGTGTGTGTGTGTGTGTGTGTGTGTGTGTGTGTATGTATGTGTGTGTATGTGAGGTGCGGGACAAGTATTAGGGATGTCCAAAGGGCTTTTGGGGGGATAAGGGGGTGAGGTTTGCACTGACCCTATCTGCTAGCAGGTTGGCTAAGTCAGCAGGATCAGTGTAAGTGATACAGAACAGACCTGGGCTTTGCCATGGAAGTTCCTGATGTAACTGAAGAAGACTTTATGGTTTCCCTTTGTTTTGGAGGCTAGTTTTGATTCATAGTTGGCCTTGGAAGTTTTCACTAGTGATCTAATTTGCTTGTTGAGGCTAAGGAGGGAGTTTTTCCAGTTTGGAATTTGTTCCCTTTTACCCTTGGACAACAGTTTCTTCCTTTTGTTGAAAAGCCTGTTGATAGAGGATGTCCACCAAACAGGTATGTGTTTCTTTTAGGAGCATGTTTTTGTTCTATTGGGTATGGCTGAGTCCATGCAGTTGTACAGATGCTTGTAAACTGCATTGGCATACTGTTCAGCATAGCTGTCTGCATCTTCTGGGGGGCGGTGGTGTGAAGCTACAGATACCCACCTTTAGGAGGTTGTAGTTAGCTTTTGAGAAGGTTTTTAGCTTGATTTCAGCTGGGGGGGGGGGGGTTGGGTAGGATAGAAACTTTGAATGAGACAGTCTGATCTAACCAGGGAAGGACATACTATGGGAGTGGTGCAAAGGTCACCCATGTTGGTGAGAACCAAGTCCAGAATATTATCTCCCCTCGTGGGGGATGAGATGAGCTGGTCTAGAGCATTAGAACTGATGAAGTCGAGGAATCATTGCAATAGTATGTTAGTGCAAGAATAGTTCACCCAGTCTATGGTGGGGTAGTTGAAGTCACCAAGGAACAGGGTGTTATGGGGTACCTTGATGGAGTCTAGTAGATCCAGGTAAGAGGAGTGGGTGTCCTGAGTCATGCAGGGGGGTTTATAGCTAGCTATAACCTGGATGGGTGTCTTGCCAACTGTCAGCTGTACCTGGAGTAGTGTATGGGATGGCCCCTTCTCAAACTTATTTTTTCATAAAGCATTAGTGGGTATATGTCTTTTATTTTCTGAGAGGTGACTAGATATACAGTCTTTGAATTTTTGATTAGTTTTTCCTATATAAAATGAATTACAATAGGAGCATGTTGCTGGGTACACCAAGTTTCTTGTATTACAGTTACCTAAGGCTCTGATTTCATAGTCTGTGGCTGTCACTGGGAGCACTATAATTTTCTTTGTGTCAATATATTTACAAAACATGGAGTTTCTACATTTGTAGGTTCCTTTTTTTGAGAATTAAATGAGACCCATGATGTAGGTTGTTCCTTATAACATAATATATTTTTAGATTTCTTTATCTCTTGTGTGAAAATGAAGGTTGTGGAGTGATAAAGTTGCTGAGTGCAGGAACATCTTGTAGTATATGCCAGTGTTTTCAAATAATAGCGTTGTCGCCTCACAGTAAGACGCTGTCCGGTTCGATTCTCAGCTAGAGCGTCTTCTGCGTGGAGACATGTGTGAATGGGCGTACCTTCGTTGAAGGTTGTGCATCAGGCCTGGCAAGCCGGTATGTAAAAATCAACTACCAATCATTAGCAGACCGGAGTTCCACTGTGGCAACCCCTAACCGGGAAAAGCCGAAAGACACAAACAAACAAACTCTTAATGGCTTAAGTGTTTATTTTATAGATCAAACTACATCTGAGTTTTTGTCTGTTTCCAAAATTAGTATGTTTATTTATATTTCTATGTTCTTGGCCTGAAAATATAGGTGCAGCAACTGTATCTCTTCTCTTTTTTACTTGTTCACATATCTGCTGAACTTCTAATCTGTCATATTCCCTATCTAATAAACCATCTACTGTCATTTTCATTTGCTCCAACATCTTATTATCTTGTGTATTCAGGCTTGTTACTGTTAAGAATTGGGCTACATTCTTAAAAGTGAAGTGTGGGTGCATACTGTTTCTGTGTAATATATTATTACGTTCAACAGATTTCATATAAACAGGTGTCTAAGAAGCTTTCATCATTTTAGAAACAGTGATGTCTAAAAAATCAATGCTAGAATACGAGATGCATTTCTTAAATTTCAAAAATTCACATGTATTGGAAAATAGTTAAAAACAGATCAAAGGTGATTTCATTTCCTTCCCAGATGATAAACAAATCATCCTCAAATCATTTATAAAATACAACATTTTCAAGAAATGGGTTGCCAACTGATAAAATGTGCTCCTGTTTCCCAAATATACGTAACAATATTAACAAATGTATTTGCTATGGAGGTGCCTATGGCAACACCCCATACCTGTTTATAAAGTTGTGGTTAGAACAAGTAGACATTATTTTCAAGTACTAAAGACAAGATATTACACAAAGAGGTAATAAATGATTGCTCATATTCTGTTAGTTCTAGGAAAAACTGTTTAACTGATTGTATCCCTATATCAGAAGGAATAACGGTGAATAAGGAATCTACGTCTAGTTTAACAAAATATCATTGAGAAAGATTCCTATCTATAGCCCAGTCATACAAACTTTGTAAAAAGTCAGTTCAATCTCGTAAAATAGTGCCTGTGTTTTCTAAGCTAACTCTAAGTTTCGACTCCAGGTATTTAGAGGCTGGTTCAGTTACCCAGCCTCTGCCTGACACAGTGGGTCTCATAGGAAGGTTTGTGATGGAGTTATGAATTTTTGGAACTCCATAAATTATCAGTATCCTAGGATTTTTAACCAATAAATAACCTAATGGTTCTTTATCTATCTTGCTTTTTTCGTGTAATTTTGCTAGACTGCTAGAAACATGGCTAGCTATATTAGTTTGTTCATGCTTAGTGATCTTAATGAGTCATCAGTGGACATTTCATTCATTGTTTGTATATAAAAGACAGTACCCATCACTACAACACCACAACCTTGTCTGCAGGTTTTATCACTATTTCAGAATTACTAGTCAAATTTTTAAGTGCCATCTGTTCAGACATTGTAAACTTATGAAAAGTTCTATTTTATGCTTGGTAAATAACTTATACATATCCTGTTCTACAGCACGTTCAAAAATTCTTATAACTTCATTACTATATGGCATTAAGGTACTGTGTCATTGAAGTGTGGATATGTAGAGTCAACATTGGCAAACAGTCTTTAAATTTAAAGAGCTAACAAAATATTTAAATTCAGACACAGTAGTGGAAATGTCCGCAGTCTATAATGGTATAAATGTAAGTCCTTTACTTAAAAGTGATAGTTCTTGATCAGTTAAAACAGTACTTGAAAAGTTAAAGACTGAATTCAAACCTGTGTTTGACTGTTTTTGAGGCCAGCTTCCTTTCCACTTCTCTTTGGCAGTACTGTGTCTTTGGAGCCTTGAAATTGGAAGTGGGACAGGCTTGTCTTAACAAAAAGAAAGTTTAATGGAGTGTAGTGCTCCAATGCTGTTAACATCCACTGTTGACCATTGCACATCCATAACAGCATGAGTAGAAGGGAGGGGAGGGCCTCCAGGCTGAATGCCATTCTTACCACTGTAGAGACATGGTGATCAAAGGTAAGGTTGCTGTCAACTTGTGTGCCCAAGTCTCTCACCACTGAGTGCATACTTTAGGCTGTTGCTACTGATGTGGTAGTTAGCAGGAACATCGCTCTTAATGAAAAAGATGATAATACATTTATTTGCATTGAGTTGAAGGCCATGACTTTGGCACAAATCATTTGTTTGTGTAAGACCCTCGTGCAGGATGTTGACATTATTTGGAGATTCTATGACCACTCCCAGTTTGCAGTCATCAGCAAAATTTGTCAGTCACAGATCTTTAATTTCTGCTTTTACTTCGGAGAAATAGATTCCAAAGAGTAGAGGTCCCAGAACTGATCAACACCGCTAGTTACAGCTCTGCTGTTTGAGATGGATTCCCCTGTTTTGTCTATATGTGTTCTATCAGTGAGCCATTTAGTGACCTATCTAATGATATAAAGGTTGACACCTAGTTTTTTTTTAATTTATCCAAATCTTTTGGGTTTCTAATACCATGACAGGAATGGACCCCATTCCTAAGTCAAAGTATGATTAAAGTTCATGAAATTAGTATTGTTTCACTCTTTGATGTCAGACAAAAGTGCTCTTCGCAGGACCCACAATGTGCCCAGTAATGACTCCTTCTGCAATTCATATGGATTTACATGTATTGGTAGTGTATTTAAATAGGATTGTAGACACTTTCATTATAAGACCCATTGCTCCTACTACTATTGGAACTATCTGAGTAGCTTTCTTCCACATTGCTCTCATTTCTGCTTGCAAATCCTGGTATTTTATGACTTTGTATCTCTCTCTGTATGCAGTACACTGTAGTCACTGGGTGTGGCAATTTCAATGATCAATGCTATTTCTGTCTTCTTTTCATGAACCACTATGTCTGGTTTTCTAGCATCTGTCTTTTGAATTGTTGGTAATGGATGATCCCATGAGATATAGACTTCATAATTTTCTATGATGCTTTGTGGCTCATATTTCCAGTGTTTTTTAGCCACTTCAATACCATAAAATTTACAAAATCCCCAGTGCAACAGTCTTTCCACATTATTATGCATTTCAGTACACAGTCCTTCTGTCATTAGACTGACGCAACCAGCAATGAGGTATTCAATTGTTTCCAATTCTATTTTACAAAACCTACATTTCTCTGTTTCTCCCACGTGTTCAATGAACTTTGTAAACCAACATGTATGTAGTCCACTGTTTTGGGCCGCCAATATTAACCTTTCAACTCTTTGTTTCAATTCACCTCTCCTTAACCATTTCTGCATTCATTCCTGATCAACATGAGGTTCTTCCAGGAGTTTTCTATACTTGTAACTATATTTATTCTTTTTCCACATTTTTTGCCTCCTCATCTGGTCCTTCACCTTATATTCTTTCTTTTGTTCTTTGGCACATTCAGTTGCTGCCTGATTTTTATTTATTTCTGGTTTGATTTCCATTCCTGCTTGACACCAATATGTTTCTGCTAGCCTAAGCAGGAAAGTCATCTTAGATTTATTTTCCTTATGTTTCAAAACTTTCACTATGTTTGGATCTTGTAAGGTCAGCGGATATATGTGGAGTCCCATGATTGCATGTAATCAATTTCAAGAAGGCCCATCCCTCCTTCAGAATGGGAATATATAATCTTAGTATGCACTCATTTTTATAAATCATTTGGTGAGTGTGAAGCATCCTATCTAATCTATCCAGCATGTTTTGGGGCCAGTCAATCACTTCAAAACTGTAAGTTAGGACAGGAATAGCAAATTGGTTTATAACATGGATTTTGTTCCTAGATGTCAAAGCTGTTTTCAGGATTAATTTAAGTCTTCTGAATTACTCCTTACTAAGTTATATTCATATTTGTTCATGTTTTATTGTGATCCTTCATCAATTCCCAAATGTTTATAGACTTGCTCTTGCTCAACTTCTTTTATATCACATTCTTGTCCCAAACTGATGTTTTCTTGGTGCTGCAGTTTTCCTGCTTTAAAGGTTGCTTTTGCACAATAATCAAGACGAAATGACATTCTTATATCATCTGAAATAGTTTTGACAACTTGGCAGTTGTGCTTTCAGTTCCTCATCTAATGAGCTATATAGTTTCAAATCTTCAACAAAGAGAAGGTGAGAAGTCTTTTGCACTTTCTTGTTTTCTAGGAGCCAAATTATAGCCATGGCCTAAGCTGTTAAGTAGACAGCTTAATGGATTAAGGGCAAGGCAGAATAGTAGCGGTGACAGAGAATCACCCTGGAATATCCCCCTTTGGATTTTTGGAATAATAAGTTGTTCTTTATCATGGCTTATTTGCAAAGTGGTCTGCCACTCTTTCATTGTCACTGTAATATAATCGATCAGTGTAGGGTGTATCTTATACATTTTTAAGCACTGTTTTATCCATGAATGTGGGATACTATCAATGTTTTTTGTAGTCAATCCAGGCCATACTTAAAATTCTACCCCTTTTTACAGTTCTCCACTATGACTTTATTTAACAACAAATGATCCTTTGTTCCATATGACTTTCTTTTATTGCCCTTTTGTTCTATTGCCATAATTGAGTTTTCTTCTAAATGACTATAAACTGTGTCGACATCAATTCCAGTGTATAGTTTATACATCGTCAGAAGGCAAGTTATTGGTCTATAATTTTTAGGGTAGCTTGCAGGTTCACTCTTAAGGAGGAGCATAGTTTTTCCTGTTGTTAGCCAGGTTGGTGTCTGTTCAGGGTGCGCATATAAATAATTCTTACTTATGGCTAAAAGATGTTAATACTTTTAACCAGACGTTAGGTACTGCATCGGGGCCTGGGGTTTTCCAGTTAGAGGCTTTTCTTAATTTTGTTTCAGTTTCTCCGGTTGTTACTTCATCCCATTTCATCTCTTGTACCTTTAAATGTCTTATTCTTTCTTTAACTTCTTCTATCCATGTAACATCTTTGTTATGTTCCACAGGATATTCATAGATACTTCTCCAAAATGGATCTATTTCTTTTTTTGGTGATCTTTCAATTCCTTTTACCTTATTTGCCAATTCTCAGTAAAACATTTTTGGGTCATCAATAAATTGCTTATTTTGTACTTTTCCTTTTTATTTGTCTATTTATTGTCTAAGTTTTTATGCCTGGTCTGAGATTTTTAGTTTATTATTGTGGCGACCCCTAACCGGAAAAAGCCGAAAGAAAACATCAGCATTTGCAATAGTGCATGATAGAGCCTGATCTGTTCTAATACTGTGCATTGCTTTTATCAAGTCTATATTTCTGAGTATTTTTGTTGATCTGTTCCCTCTTCTATATTCTGACAGTGACACTTCTTGTCTTAACTGCTTTATAATTTTCTCTATGCGATATTTACATGATGGTATTCTATTTCTCCCCTTACTTTCCCTTACTACCCAGTGTTCTTGTGGTAGAACTTTATCAGTTATTAATTTAACTGTACAGTAATATATCCTGTTTACTTCTGTTATATCTCATAAATCTCTATGAACAGTCCTAATCACTGTGTTCATTTGTTTTATCAAACTTCTGACTTTTGGGGTTTTATTGACCTTCTGCAATCTGTTTCTTTCATTGATCTTAATATCTCTATTAAATCAACCAACTCTTCTCTTAGCTCAGTTTCTTCTAGACTGAGGGCACATTTTTTGCTTTCCATTTCCTGTTGGCATTTTATAGAAAGTTCTACTACATCTTCCTGTGGCACATTCTCTTCAATTTCATCCTGTGCCATTCGTTGCTCTGTCATATGAGAACTCACTGGCGTATCATTCCTCAACATTAACTGCGTCAGAGTTTCCATAGTTTCCTGTTCCTCCCTTGCCGTCCAGCTTCAAGTGGATGTTTATACTGGTTTTCTGCAGAAGGCTGCAAAATATCTTCATATAGCACCTGACCAATTGCTTCCCATTCCACTGGTTTCCCCTTAATTTGGAGTTCCATTGCTCTGTCCTGTTGTGGTGCTTTCTGAAATAGATTTTCTACACTGAATCCTTCACTTTGGAGGTACTTCATGACCTCACTTTCTATTTCTTTAACTTCTTCATTACTAATCTCATTTTCTGCTTTTCCTCTTGGTCTTCTTATTTTTTGTATTGTAATTTTTTTCATGTCTGGATTCCTTTGCCTGTATTTCACTTCAAAAGTCATTGGTGCTGCTCTTTTTCTGTTGATTAGTTTTGCTTTCTCCTTTGTATAGATATTACACCATATTAAATCTCGTTTTCTTTCCCATGTCCATACTTCTTCAGATGTCTCCTGACCTTCCTCTTTCTCTTTTCTTTGGGGACTCACTCCATCATGCTGTGATGCAACCTGTGTTAGACCTTCTTCATCAAATCCTTTGCAGGCATTCCATAACTTCAACTTCTATTTTTTTTAATTTCTTCTTTACTAATCTTCTTTTCTACACTCCTTCTTTGTGATATTATTTTGTTAATGTGAAATTTTCCATAGCTGTATGCCTTTGCCTGTATTTCTCTTCAGATATCTTTGGGGCTGCCTTCTTTATGTTGATTAATTTGGCTTTTGCCTTTATATAAGTATTGCACCACATCAAATCTCTCTTTCTTTCCCATGTCCATATTTCTTTTTTATGCTTTTCATAAATATCTAGGTTTTGTTGTTTACATTTTTGCACTTCTTCAGATGCTTATTCTTCCAAACAGATCAAAGTTTCTTGATCTATATACTTTTTTTCAGAAATCTATTGTATTAATGACCCCAAATTTTTATTTGAAGCTTCTGACAGTTTTTCTTGCAGAAGCATTTTCTTTCCTCTAACTTATCTCTTAATCTTTTTGTATATCTTGTGTCTGGAAAGTTTGGGCTTTTTGCATAATAGTAACAATACATAATTTCTTTCTTTTCCTCAATAGTCTACTCTATTGTCTTTATGGCTCTTCCTTGGCCTATCGTTTTTTGTGATTTCTATGGACTGCTACTTCCTTCTACAATGGGGGGGGGGGGCATCCTCCTCCTGGGCCTGGCCTGGCCCCATTGTAGGAATGTTTCCGTATTTTTGAGGATTCTATACTCTTATTTTTTTCATGTCCTGACACCAGTGAGCCTACTAGGATTGGGCACTTTTTTATCCTGGGTCTTGTGCACCCTGATATCTTTTTTAGTTTTTGACCTACTTCTGTCCATGATATATGCTATATAAATACAGTCTATATATCAGTTTCACCTTGGTGAGATTTTGTGATAAACAGGGTCCACCTCGTGAAGGTACTTAGCAAGACTCGAGGATGAATTCAATTTCAGCACTACTGCTCTCCTTTGCTTGCTGAGTTTTCATCTCTCCATTCAGGCCCCTACCTAGCTGGGTGAGTTTGTCAATGATGCCTGAGTGGGGGATAGTGTCAAAAGCCTTGGCTAAGTCTAGGTAGGCTGTATGCACAGATTTTCCCTCATCCAGAGCCTTGGTGACTGCCTCAAAGAAGTCTACCAGGTTTATCAGGCATGATCTCCTTTGACAAATACAAACTGAGTAGGGTCAAGTGTTTGGAGATTACCTATATCTTTGTTGATAAGGCCAAACATGATTTTCTCCATGGCCTTGCAGATAAGGCTAGTCAGGCTAATAGGTCTCTAGTTCCTGGGATCAGTGGAAGCATGGTGGCCATTTTCTATTCAGGTGGAATGAAGCTGGTGCTTAGAATATGGTTGAAAAGACTATCCAGTGGTGTTGCTAATTCTTGTTGGAGCCCATGTAGGGCACAGCCTTGGATCTTATCAGGTCCCATAGATGCTGTGTTTTTGGCCTTAGACAGGTCATTTACAATCTGCTCTTTAGAGATACAAGGCAGGGGACAGGTGGTATGGATGTCATGAGGTACTCGTGACAGGGACAGGGGAGTGAAGTTTTCACACAACCTATCAGCCAACAGGTTAGCTATGTCCACTGGCTCAGTACATGAAGTATCATTAACTACCAGTTCGACACAAATCTGGGCCTCTCCTTTTAGCCTACAGATGTAACTAAGGAACACCTTATGATTGTCCTTAGTTGAGAAAGCTAATCTGGATTTGTGATTTACTTTGGAGGACTTCACAAGAAGTCTTATTTGGTTGATTAAGCTGAGGAGCGAGTGTTTCCAGTTTAGGACCTGCTCCCTCTTTCTCTTAGGCAGCAATTTCTTTCTCTCATTGTAAAGCCTGTTAATGGTAGTTGTCCACCATACATGTTTGCTCTTCCTTGAGGGGGTTGTTATGGTCCTATCAGGTACAGCTGAGTCAATGCAGTTATATAGGTGCCTGTATAAAGCATTGGTGTGGAACTTGGCATAGTAGCCAGTTCCATCTAAGGGAGAGTGCAGTGAAACTATTTATACCATCCTGTAAGATGTTATAATCTGCTTTGGATTAGGTGTGATAGTTACTTCGAATAAGACTGACTTGTGGTCATATCTCACCTGGGAAGACCTCACAGTGGGGGAGCTACAGTGGTCCCCCATATTGGTAAGCACCGGATCCAGGCTGTTGGCACCCCTTGTGGGGGTGTTAACTAGCTTGTCCAGGGCACTGGAGTTAATGAAGTTGAGGAACCTTTGGGCAATTGAGTTTGAGCATGAATAATTTACCCAGTCAATGGATGGGTAGTTAAAGTCACCCAAAACCATGATGTTTAGATGCATCTTGATAGGCTCAAGTAGAACCAAATAGGCAGAGTGGGTGCCCTGATTCATGGAGGGGGTCCTCTAGCTGGCAATGACTTGAATAGGTGTCTTACCAACAGTTAATTGCACCTGAAGTATCTCCAGGCAATCATACTGTTTAACCAATCTGGAGGTGTATTTATCTTTGAATATTGATACACTGCCTCCTTTAGATTTCATGCCTTCAGTTTGTAGTCTGAACATGTGGAAGGAGGTGTAGCCTAGCATGGTTGGGGTGCTATCCACAGCCTTGAACCAGGTCTCTGTGACTGCACATATGTCTGCATCTTCCAAGGTGAGGACTGCTTCCGAGTGCAGTTTCATGTCAAGACTCCTAGCATTTAGCAACATAACCTTGAGGTTGTTTTTAGTTGGAGTATTTACATTGCAACTTTTATCCTTCAGACATTGCCTAAAAAAGGCACTATGGGGGTGGCAAGAACCTTAGCCAGTAGCTGAAATCCCAGGGGTGACAGATCAAGACCATCTCTGGCAAAGCTTCGAGGTCTGTCAGTCATGTCATCCCAGGCTAACAAATACTGGATTACCTTAGAATGACACCAGAAACTAAGCCAATTATTGAAGTCAATCATTTTCTGTTTGCAGTGAGGCATCATCGTAGGTGAAGGTAAAATGCTGCTTAAGGCTAGGCACATACCTGCCTAAGACACATAATCTGAGAGCTCAGTCATGTCTCTCTTCATATACTCTAGAGAGGTACAGCTCAAGTCATTCACACCAACAAGGCCTATGATGGAGTCATAACAGCACCTGTTGTTGAGAGACTTGAGTGCATGTGTGATATGGCATATCCTGGCACCTGACAGACAGCTGACCGTGACCTTTTCCTTATCCTGCCTAGTGACAGGGACATCTGTGTGTCTCATGATGGAATCATCTATGACTAATATGTTTGGCTTTGTGTTTTACCTTAAGGGCTTGTTAGGTGAGACACTGGTGTGTGAGCTGTTATGTGCATTGTGTTCTGCAGAGGAAGTATTATGTGTAGTGTGCTTGTGTTTGTGTTTGAGAGGTCCCTGGTGTTTAGGTATGTTTCTGGTGAGAAACTCTGCATATGTTGGTATGTGTGATGTGTATTTGGGTGGAGCAGGAGATGAGGTATGCATGCGGACAACCCACTCATTGTCATATGTATTGACTGGTGTGTGAGAGAGCATGGATTCGTATAGTTGCATCTCTCACATGTTGAGTTTGTGTGGACTAGGAGTACGGGGTTGTCGGTGAACATGAGGCAGTTGCCTCAGGATGCCCATGTTGACCAAGGTGACTGGAGAAACTGTGGGAAGTTGTCTACCCACAGTGTTAGGTACATTTTTATGGTCAGGAAAAGAGGTCACGTTTAGGAATGGCTAGTGGGGTAGAGGTGTGTTGGTACCTCTGAGGCTAGGCTTAGTGTTCCACCTGATAGTAGAGCAGGGCCATGAAAAACCTCTGGAGGACCACAAGTAAAGTGCTAAGGGAAAGTTTAACAAGCAAAATGTTTGTGTCTATAACCACCAACAGTAACCACTGCTATGTGGCAGTGCACAATAGTGTGCTACACGCAAACAAGGACAAATGTGGGGCTTAAAAAAAACAAGAAATAACCCTTTTAACTAAAACTAGCCAATAAGGATGCCCTCTCTCTGAACTTTAGTCCAGTCACCCTCGATTAAATGGGACCCAGACAGCACTGTCCTCCCACAAGGGTGCTGAAGGGCCTTTACCAACAAAGAAGGCTTGAATTTGATGCTCAGAAGTTTCAAAATAGACCCAGAAACAGCAAACCTGGAACTGGACTGTGCTACAGCTGAACTAGTACAGTATGCAGTAAAATGTGGCAAAAAACAGTTCAGACAATTCAAACAAACAGTAGAATGCAAATACAAATTAAAAATGCAATATAAGAGAAAAATAGGCAATTATAGTTAGTTGGAAGCAAAGATGCCTCAGATCCTTAAGTATCTCAGTGAATAGCTGTTTTTAATGCTCAAGTGATACCAAACAGTCTAGATTCCGCAAGTCTGAATCTGTGTTATAAAATGCAGAAGTACTAGAAATTCAAAGTGTGTAAATCACAGTCACAACAAAAAAAAAAAAACGGTTTAAATAAACCAGCAATTCACTAGAAATTCCCAGCTTAAAAGGGTATAGGCCACACTCTCACACCACAAGAGTCTAGACCACAAGCCCTCCTAACATAAAACAACTGGTTTTGGAGCCCAAGTGCCTATGTCAGAACTAAAACACTTCAGAATAACAGATACAATAGACCTTCAACCAGCAATTTCCAGCTTAAAATGGTGTAGGCTATCCTCTCCTCCCACAGGAGTTTAGACCACAAATCTTCCTATGTAAAGTAACTGGTATGGAACTTAAATGCTTAAACTGGAACAGAGACACTTAGAACAACAGGCACAATAAGCCTTCACATAGCAATTTCCAGATTTCAGAAGGGCTGCGGATACTCTCTCCTCCCACAAGAGTGTAGTCCACAGACCTTCTTAATGTTAAATAACTGCCATGAAGCCCAAGTCCTTAAACCAAAACTAAGAGGCTTAGAATAACAACTACAATTTACTAACAAGCAGTAATAAATGTAGCAGAATAAATACAATTGAACACTTAAGAACAAGCAGCAAATGCAATATAAAGTAATAAAATAGGAAGAGACACAAATACAGTAAAAGGAGCTGAATAAAGTTTTTTTTTTGAGAAAGATGAGAAGATCAAGGTAAGAACCAGCACAGAAAGGTCCTCAGGAAGAATGAACTGCTTATTTCAGATGTCATTCCACAGACTGACGCATGAAGACCTGACTAAAAGTGGCACTTGATTTTAAAATATCAGCTGCTCATTAAAAGTCATCATATCACCACTATAAATAATGCAATGCTGTAAAGATACAGTTTTAGAATCCTAGAATATTACATGAACATCCAAATTCCCAGATTTTGACATGATGAGTTTTAGCTTATTATGTGGCAGCCACTAATAACATCCAAATAATTTGCAAGAATCATCATAAACTCTTAGGGTCATAGATTCAAAGTTATTTCAAGGCTGTTGAGTCTTAGGACCACTTAAATTTTGCCAGTACCCCCCACTAAAGCTGCACTGCCTTTCTCCAAGGAAGACATACTAATCAATCCCAGAGTAAATTTATAAATACCCATGCAGTCATTTATGTTATGTTTAAAGGATGCATTGTTTAATATGCAGGGGAAATTTACTCCAGAGGTTTGGGATGTACTGGGTTATAAACCTTTCAATCCACTGTATTTTATTTGTCTATCAGTGAAGATTTAGATCCCTGGTTCTAGTACTGTTAGAGCCACTGGATTTTTTGAAATACAAACAGTCCAGAATAATCAGGTCCCTAATGTCTGTAAGACACAGAATAAAGAAGTTATGTTTCCAGCCTTTTTCCATTGCTCAGGGACTTTAGGTCTGTAATCTTTTTTGTTTAAGAAACTTTGGGGTCTTTCTAACTGTTCTGTGTGTTTAGTGAGATGTATCCCTAAGAAGACATTGTTCTTGATAACAGGTCTGATCAATGCTTGGTATAATGGAATGATTACCTCTTTAGATATTGAAGCTATTTCTTTGGCAATTAGATGTGCTAAATAAAAGGATTTCCTGACAACTGTTATCAAGCAATGGTCAAAAAAGTGAAGTGTGAATTATTTACTCAAGTTCCTAGGTCCCTGACTATATTTCACTTTGTAGTGGTGCGTTGTTTATACAGTATGACGGGGGGGGGTCCTTGCCTACACTACACTTTTTAGTACTGAGACTGAGGCCATTTTACTGCTTAAAGAGTTTGCTAGGGAGAGTTCATTCTCGAGGGTTTGGGTGTCAGAGGGTGACTTAACAATGGGTCTATATTGAATCAGCGAACACTGATTCCTCGACCCTATTTAAGTGAAAGCTTACTATCCTGAACACTCGGAACAGCAATTTTTTTTCCCAGGGAAAAAAATCGCTGTTCCACAAAAAATAATAAAAAATAAAAGAATCTTAAAACAATATATAATGTGGGGGGCTGTACACCCCTCCTGCTTAAATATACCAACTCCGAGATCGCACCACAGTGGAGGAAATGGCAAAGTCCCAAAATCGGCCCAGCGATTTTTTTCCCTGGGAAAAAAAATCGCTGTTCCGGGTGTTCGGGATTGTAAGCTTTCACTTAAATAGGGTCGATGAATCAGCATTCGCTTTTTTAAGCATTTGCGGATTCAGTATAGACCCTTAACAACAAACCCCAATTTACAGTCATCAGAAAACTTTGTTAGCTAGAGGACTTGGCTTTCTGTTTGCAGATTGGAGAAGTAAAGACCAAAAGGAGAGTTCCCATAACTAAGTCATGAGAGACACCACTGATCAGTTTCACATTTTCTGATGAGGCACCAATAACTTACACTGTGTACGTTGGTTCTGTCTTTCTGCTAGTTTGCAATCCATGTTACCACATATGGGTGCACTCTTAAACCATTTAACTTCAGTTTAATGTCAATATGGGGAATGGTGTCAAAGGCCATGGCCAGGTCAAGATACACTGGCAGTACTACATGACCACCATCTAAACCCTCTGTAACCCTTTCAAAGACATTTACCAGATTCCATAAAAATACTCTACCTTCAAAAAGCCAAACTGTTGGGAATCAATCAAATTAGATTCTTGATATTGTGGTTTATGAGGTCAGTTATAATACATTCTATGCCTTTGCAAGTGATGCTTGTAAGACTGAAACATCTGTAATTACCTAGGTGAATTGTAACATCACCACTACTCATCAGGAATGAAACCAGTAGTTAAACTTAGGTTAAACAGTTAAAGGAGTGTGTCTGCATGGGCATGTTTAACAGTATTAATTAAAAAACAAGATATATTTTCTGGTCAAATGGGGGAAGTATTTTTGGTCTTGGTTAGCACTTTCAGTAAATGATGTTTACAGATAATTGGTGGAGTAAGGTTTTCGGGTATTTCAGGGCAGCTCTAGTTAAAAGTCTAGGATGAAGGATGTTGGCAATGTCTGCTGGGTCCAAATAAGAATCATCATTATAAATAGGTTCTGAACAATGTAGGGTAATATTTCTTAGTTTTCCTACATAGCTAAAGAAGGATTTCTTTGACTTTAGAGGCCAGACTATATTCAGGGGTTCCTTTAGTAGATCTGATAGCGTATTTCATGTTTTTTGTAATGCTTTTGATATTTTTATTGAGAACAGGGGGTTTGGATTTGCTATATAATTTATGAAGTTTCTTTCTTTAGTTATAGAGTTTATTTATGGTAGTGAACCACCAGGGTGATTTTATATGAATTTTCCATGCCACTTGGTCTTGGAAGGGGTTGCTAGAGCTGTGCATTTTTCAAAATGAGTGCAGAATTCCTTAATAAGAAGGTCAAGGGTGGGGTAGCTATTTCATCATATAGCAGGTTAAGAGTGGCACTTTTGTAGTCTTTTAATTGAGTGGGGTTTGCTGTAGAAGGTTTAAAAAAGGCTACAAGTTTGTGGTCATTCTTTACTGGGGAAGGAGATACCAGAGGAGTAGTATATGAGGTGGCCATGTTTTTAGAATGCTTTTTATTGAAGTTGGCTTTATGGCTCTGTCTCTCTGTCCTTCTGTGGTTCTGTCTCACAAAGCCAACTTCAATAAAAAGCTTTTTAATAATGACAGAGGGACATTATTTTACTCCTTAAGTAAAATATTGCCCCTCTGTCATTAGTGAGATGCGCGCACACACACACACACACACACACACACACACACACACACACACACACACACACACACACACACACATTCATTTTGGTACAGTACTGACAAAGAAACAGATGATAGAAAAGTGATACACACGTTTTTAATTGAACTTGTATTTTCATTTTGTTTTCCTAGATGTTTATTGCACCTTGTCTCTGACCTGCAGTATTCTGTTAGTTCTATAAAATGCATTCTTAAATTCCCTGTGGTTTTGTTTCCCATTCTATAAGTTTATAACTGGAAATATCATGAACAAATAGCCACAGCAAGACCAAGACTCATACAATCATTACATCAAACTTCACATGTATCACACGGTCTTAATGAAGTTTGTCATTTCGGGTCTATGTCATAACATCGAAGTGTCAAAACTTCGAATGTTATAACAACGAACCTGAAACATCGAAGACTGACAATATCAAAGCTGCAGAACATCAAATTATTTCCCAGGGAAAGAATTTGGTGGGCCGTTTCTGCGGCTTCACTATTTCTTCTACTGTTGTGCGATCTCGGACTTGGTATATTTAAGTAGGAGCACTGCCCCCCATGTTGGAGGGTATGGGGGTGAAGCCCCCCCACATAAGAAATAGTTTGTAGTGTTTGTGTGTTTCGTGTTTTTGTAATGGAACAGAAATTTTTTTCCCAGGGAAAAAAATCGCTGTTCTCATTCTTCGGGGTTTTCAGCTTTCGATGTTTCAGGTTTGATGTTATAACATTCATAGTTTTGACACTTCAGTGTTATAATATAGACCTGTCATTTCAAGGTCTGCTCTCCTTAGTTTTGATTATGTGTTTTTTTCAGCATACTGCAAGCCAGAAATCATAGTGAATACCTGAAACTGAAAAATGCTTTGTAACTTTAGATACATACAGCGCACTAAATTAATCTAAGAGTGGCAGTAATCCAGTTACAATGTAAACAGCATGGCAATCTCAAATTCCAAAATATGTTATACACCACATTGCTTTCTGAATGATATGCTTTCTGAATGATACATGCACACACTCATATACACCCCAGATCCATTCTGAATAACTTAGAGATATACAGATATGTACACACACACACACACACACACACACACACACACACACACACACACACACACACACACACACACACACACACACCAGATCCATTCTGAATAATTTAGAGATATACACACACACACACACACACACACACACACACACACACACTCTTGCATCTTCCTACATCAATATGTAGAATACTTTGTTAATTATGTTTTTTGGATGTCACATCAAAAGTATATAGGGGTCAAAACCAAAAGGTGGGTGTTTCCTTTAAATGTAAACTGGAAAAAAGAAATAGCAAAGTGCTGGAGTGAAAAATATACACAATAATAGAAGAGTATTTCAGAAGGTAGATTAAATTAATACTTACAGGAAATTTAAGAGGTAAGATGACTGTGGGGTCCCTGGTATGTTTGAGGACAATAACTGCAATACGATTTTAAATACTGTTACAGGAAAGCACACACACCATCTCCAAAATTGCTACACCTCAGAGCTTTTCTTTGCAGTATAAATAAGTAGCTGGATGAAGGGGTGGGAATTTGGGGCCTTTTTACATGTAACAGCAAGTTTTGCACTTCACTGGTAGTTTCTAGTATTCAATTACACTTTTGTGTCTGGTATTGAACAGTCTAGAAATTCTGACAGGGGCCAAATATTGTAACTCTGGGAATTAGATGAGACCTACCATGGAAAGAGGGGGGTAGGTTTGTAAAGAATGAAATGGTAGCCTGTTTAATATAGCAAGAGAAAGTATGGAAATAAGAAGCGGGTGTTAGATGAAATAAACCCACTTGATGTGTAATCTTAACCTCAATGAGAAATATAGCGATTAAAAATGTTTACACCATTTGAAAAATTTGGATATAAATGGACAGGGGCAATAAAATATGCGAAGTGTCTGTTGTGTACAAGCATTTCATACATTCCTTTCTGATTATGAATAAAAGTAACAATACACATACAGAAACATTTAAATACTGATATTTAAATGAATACAGTGAAACCCCATTTATCAAAATATCCTAGGCAACATCAACGTTTGCTTGTATATACACTGTCAGGACTGGGCACTGGAGAACAGGAGTTCTATGGCTATAGTTCTCCTGCAGAGAAACTGCACACACACACACACACACACACACACACACACACACACATATATTTTATATATATATATATATATATATATATATATATATATATATATGTATATACACACATAGATATAGCTATATATAGATATATAGATAGATTTTAAAAAAGAATGCTTTTTATTGGTTTGCTGTAAAAAGTAAAAAATAAGGAAGACGGCTGAAAACTTTGCAAAAGATACACAGACAAGCTAATTTCAGAAAAGCATTCGAGGATGGTTTTGCTGACTGCAATACTGACGTACTATAAGAAGATGATTTTTAGAGTGACTTAATAAAAAGTATTCTTTTTTTAAAAAAAAATCTTTTTTATATAATTTTATTTGCTTTTTTAAGAATCAGGTCAAGAATATTGTGTCCTGAAGGAGATTTGTTTACCAACTAGTCAAGGTTTTTTTTTATTTATTAACTCTAATAATATCCTACATTAGAGGTACAGGTATCCCAGTTTATTGAAAGCTGGTTGAAGTCACCCAAAATAATGGAATTTTTGCTAACAGGTAGAATATTTAGAACACCAAGGACTCTTACGTGGTCATCAGGGAAAAAAGAAGGTGTTCTGTAACAGGCTGTTAGTTGATAATTAATCCTGTTTAGTGCACTCTGTAGTTCAATGAGTTCAGTTTGTGGGTATCTAGGGATTTGCCTGGTGATAATGCATTCCTTGACAAATATGGAGACTCCACCTCTATTGTCATCAGGACTGTATACATGAGAAGCACAAATCTAGGTATAGAAAAAGTTCTTCTATACATTTAAACCAAGTCTCAGTAACTATACAGACACTGATGCTTTCCAAAGGCAGGCGTGTTTGAAGATCAGGCAGTTCATTGTTTAAACTTCTGGTGCTGAGGAGAGCCACCTTATTGTGATCCAATTTTGGGACTGATATGTTAGTTACACAGAAGTTTCCATCAAATGGATTCCATCTAAAATGGTACTAGGTGGAGTCCTGTTTGCTGAAAAAATAAAAAGGCACTAGGTGGAGAGCAAAAGATTTATCCAGTATGGAGAAGCCTTAGAACAAAAGCTGGAGGGTATTTTTAGTGAAGTATGCTGGATTTCCCAGCATCTCTTCCCATGCTGATATATACTGTTGAAAATGATTATCACATCTGTATCTAGGCATCATTCAAGGTGAAGGAAGGATTCCACTCAGGACCAATGTCTTACCTGCATTTGTAACATGCCTGGAAAGTTCTGGCATATCTCTCTGCATGCCCTTCAGGGTTTTATAGTTCAAACGTCTACTTTCACTTCTGCATGTACCACTAACATGTTGTCATATTTATCACTAGTATCAGCAGCAGTACCAGTAGTAGTAGTACTAGTAGTAGCAGCAATAGTTTATTTTAGGAGCAGCAATAGAAGTAATAATAACAGTAGGAGTAGTAGTAGTAATAATAATAATAGTAGCAAACGTAGTTATAGAAATTATTATAATAATAATAGTAGCAGTAGTAGTAATAACAGAAGTAGCAATAGCAGTGGTAGCAGTACTAATAGCAGTAGCAGTAGTAGTATTAGTAGCAGTAGCAGTAGTATTAGTAGCAACAGTAGCAGTATTATTATTAATAATAGCAGTAGCAATAGTTATAATAATAACAGTAATAATGATAATAGTAGCAATAGCAGTGGTAGCAGTAGAAATAGCAGTAATAGCATCAGTAACAGTGACAGTAGTAGCAGTAGTTGTAGCAGCAGGAGCAGTAGTAGTAGTAGTAGCAGTATCACTACTAATAGTAGAAGTAGTTGTAGCAATAGCAGTAGTATTAATAGCAGTAGCAGTAGTAGTAGTAGCTGCAGTAGTAGCAATGGTAGCAGTGCCAGTAGTAGTAGCCAGGAGAAATAGCAGTAGTATTAGTAGCAGTAGTAGTGGTGATAGCAGTAGTATTAGTAGCAGTAACATTAATAGCAGTAGTAATGGTAATAGTACTACAACTACTACCAGACCTCTCAACTGTCCCTGTTTTGGAGGAATATTCCTATTTTAGGCCTGATTTACCACTGTACATAATATTCCTATTTTTTAGGTATGTCCATATTTTCAGGCCTGATTTATCCCTTCACACAATTTTCTGAATCCTTTCTTATCACACGTGATTTTTGAAGCTCTCTTGTACACAGAAAGAATGTATTATAGTTATCAACATACTGTATATATGAGGAATACAAGCATAACACACACCTGACATGTCCTTGTGGGAATTTGGTGTCAGAGGAGAAGGCTGAAATGCAACTGTTGTAGGGAAACAAAGGCATATGCACAGCATTATTAATCACATACTTGCCAGCATGTACCATTCCAGCTGAGGTATAACACACAGTAGGTAATATATAAGCATACCACGAACCAAACTGAAAGGAGGAAAAGTGCCAATAGTCACCAAAACCACAGAATAATGTTTTATTCAAGGGTATAAAAGCACAGCACAACACCCACTAATGCTGACCACAACAGTAAACAGTATGTTTTCAGCCACAACTTCGTCAGATAACTACAAGCATCCCCCTGAGGCATATATATATATATATATATATATATATATATATATATATATATATATATATATCCCTATCATAAATTAAATTAAATTATTCATTTAACCCATTTTAACTATTAACATGCCAATTGTTAAGATCATTATAGAACCCATACCCTTCCACAATCATATTCCTCATTCCGAAGGCATTTACATCTGCTTTTACTAAAACTTTTAGTACCCTATCACTAAAAATATATATATAATATAAATACACATATAGGTATAAATATACTACAAACCTCCATTCAATTAAAATACATTCATATATTAAAAGGCATTAATATATTAAAAGATATGTTAGTGACCTCTAGTGGCTAAAAGTAATATCATTGCATGAATATTAAAATAGCATAAATGAATGCAAATTTAAAATCCATACACCCAAAATCTACATCAGTTCCTCACTTTTTGTGAAAATCTTGGAAGGTTAAAAAACATTTGATCAGAAAACCCATGCATACAAAACCAGGTTACATGTTCACTTAGACAATGCATATAAAAGGATATTAAAATACAAGTTTGTGTCAAAAGGTATATGCAAACATGTTAAAAAATATAAATAAAATTATCACAAGACAATGATCGTAGAACGTAGAAACTTAAAAACTCCACCAATAAACTGAAAAAATCTGCCCAACAGAAATGAAGAAAGCACGGACATTAGTACTTAGCGCTTTCATTCACTTTATTTGCTGTGAACTTCTTCAGAAAACTTAACTCCACCCTCAAAAGCATTTATATAATAAAATATCAGATCACATGATCAATGATGTCATGAAAGTAAAACATTTTTTGTTACAATTGTATAAAAATTAATTTAATAAAAAAATAGTAAAAACTTCATATTAAACATCAGTACTTAATTTACAAAAAACACTTTATGTTTATAGTGTCATTCAAACCCGGTGCAGTATCTGCACCGAGGAAAATTTGCCACAGAGATTCTTTGCATTCTAATAGTGTTTTACAATCACCTGTAAATAACTCTAGGCTAATACTATCTATGACAAAAAAAGAACATTTCTTAAAGTCAGCACATACAATAGCATGCCTAGTTAAAGCATTAATTTGTTCTTTCTTTCTAATTGCTAAAAGATGTTCATAAATTCTTCCTTTTAAGCACCTAGTTGTCATGCCAACATAATAACTGGGACATGAAAGACACTGTGAAACATACACAACCATTTCACTATTGCATGTGTAACAACTTTTAGACCAAAAAGTTCTTTTAATATGGTTGAATTTTACTGAAGAGGAATTACTGATATATCTACATTGTTTGCAATTGTTGCAAGCAAAAGTGCCTTTAGTTAGAATGGAACTTACTGAAGTATTTGTCTTCATATTGGCTCCTTGTTCTAGTAGACTTTTAATGTTTCTAGTTTTTTTTTAAATTAAACTTAGGTTGCATAGCAATGATTTTCACTTTTTGTGAAAATCTTGGAAGGTTAAAAAACATTTGATCAGAAAACCCATATATACAAAACCAGGTTATATGTTCACTTAGACAATGCATATAAAAGGATATTAAAATACAAGTTTGTGTCAAAAGGTATATGCAAACATTTTGTTAAAAATATAAATAAAATTATGTTAAAAATTGTGTTAAAGATTACGTTTAAAAATTATGTTTAAAAATTATTTCACAATTTTGCTGCCCTAAGCTTCAATACAGGTTCTTGGGAAACCATATCCCACCAAGACAATACCAAATTGGCAAAAGTTGGAGCACACATAGCCCCCATAGCTACCCCTTTTAACTGTTTAAAAATCCCATGAGTCTTTCAACACATTGGGGGCTTTAATAGAAAGGATTAAAGCCCCCAATGTGCTGAAAATGTGATTATTTAAGACGTATACTAAAGATGTATTTAAAGACAATGTTATTTTTATTACTATCAATATTGTGGATCTTTTTACTTTTATCCTACATAGAGAAGGATTAGACTATTTAGAAGACATTTTAAGGAAGAATGATGATAAAGACATCTATGTGATTTTGGTTTTAATGGAGATGGTATTAAATTATAATTTTATCTACTTTGAGGGGGAGTATTTCAAATAGTTAAAAGGGGTAGCTGTGGGGCTATGTGTGCTCCAACTTTTGCCAATTTGGTATTGTCTTGATGGGAACATAAATATATATTTCATTTTGATTATAAAGATAGTTGGGTGCTTTATAAATGATTTTAGATGATATATATATTTTGGGTAGACAGTGAAGAAAGGTTTGAGGAATTCTTTAACTATATTTCAAATCGTACGGGATTCTTAAATTTTACGTACAAGATAGGGTACGATGAAATAAATTATTTAGATGTGAATATTAGGAAGGATACAGTTAATGAAGGATATGTATCGAGAGTCCATAGGAAGGACACTTATTGTAATTCTTTTTTACACTTTAAGAGTGCACACCCTTATTCACAGAAAAAAGGTATTGTGAAAGGTCAATATGTTAGTGGTAGTAGAATGACCTCAGATGACCAGGATTTTATCAAAGAGGGTGATTTAATGAAATTAATGTTTATAGAGAGGGTCTACCAGGAAAATTTGATTAATGAAATATATAATGAAGTTATTCTTAACAGAAACAGTAAGTTTGCTCCCATCCTTGGTATGGAGGATGTTGTGAGTGGGACCAATATTCCAAACAATGAGGTTAGAAATTATTTCAGTAATCTATATATTCTAGATTATAGTGGTGATGTTAATGTCATTAAAGACATAGTAAAAGAAGAATGGGACAAGTTTTCAAAGATTAGTGATTTAAATCATAGGTTTGATGAACCTTTGAAATTTGTGTTCAAAAAAGGGTATATGCATTAAAAATATTTTAGAGAATAGATATTCCAACATAGAGAGGAAAAAGGTAGGAACATATAAATGCAAGGCCTGCCAACAATGCTCATACATCTCTAACTTGTCCGAGATATATTTTCCTAGCAGAAAGAAATATATTACATCCACTTTTTATTCCAATTGTGGTTCCAAAGGGCTGGTTTATGTAGCCCTATGTGAGGAATGTGAAGGATTTTATATGAAAAATGGAGAGGTGTTTGAAGAGGAGGATTTATGAGCACACCTATGACATTGGGAAAGGGAATAGTAGGAATGCACTTTACAAACACACTCAAATATGTAGTGGAGCCTCATTTACATGTTTTGTATTAGAAGAAATCAAATCTGGTATTAGAGAGGGTGCATGGGAAACCAACCTGGAGAAATTATAGTTATTGGTTGTCTGGGCAATCTTTTCCATCTCTCTCAACTTTCTGATTTGAAAGCCAGCATTTGCACTTGTTTCTTTTCTGTAACTAGTCTAGTGCAGATACAGATTCTTAGTTTTAGCACTTGAATTTGCTTATTCGTGCTCATCACTTGTTCAGAACTTGTTGTAAGCACTAAACAAGGTACTAATTACTATAGCACTCAACCTTCCTCATTACCTAGAGGAAAACGGTTTTTGCACTTACTTTCCTCACTTGCTTAGAGAAAAACAGCTCTTGTACTCACTTTCTGCACTTATCTAGAGGAAATAGTTTTTTATTCAGGCATGTCCAAGGGTCAGCTCCCAGTGTTCTCTCCTGTCTATCTGATGAATATGGGCATCTTGGGGCAATGTAGAAATTGCCTCATGTACACAGACAACCCTCTCTTCCTACCACCCAACACTACAACCTGTGAGAGATGCATTTATCTAGCCAAACTGGAAGTAAAGCTCTCTCCAACCAAGACTGAACTTGACATTCAAGAGGAGAAGGTAAACACTTGCACCACACCACAGTTATCACATAGTCTCACTAAATCTACGCCACCAAAATCCCCACATAAAAACACAAAAACATTCACAGTGGCTCTCAATAATAATCTGTCCAAGCAACAGAGACCTCCAAAGCAGAAACGCAAGCAACTTCCACCCCCCCAACACAACCCAAATGACACATAGGCCACAGACTCAGTGTGCCACTCAACCACAGCCAATAAGGAAAAACAACGTATCCAACACACTAGTCATAGGTGACTCTATAGTCACTCACACTGATGTCCCACTCACCAGGCTAAACAAGGAGAAGTTTACTGTCAGCTGCCTGTCGGGTGCCGGGATCTGCCACATAACTCACACACTCAGCTCACTCCACAACAAGTACAAATATGACTCTGTCATTGTCCATGTTGGTGTGAATGACCTGAGACGTACCTCCCTGGACTACATGAAAAGAGACATAGAAGAGCTCTCCGATCTTATAGCCCAGGCAGGTATGACCCAAGCCCTGAGTAGCATTCTGCCATAGCCCAAAATGATACTGCAGTACAAGGACAAAATAATTGACTTCAAAAATTGGCTAAGATTCTGGTGTTATTCTAAGGGGATCCAGCATCTGTCTGCTTGGGATGACATGGTCGACAGGCCATGATGCTTTGCCAGAGATGGCCTCCACCTGCCGCCCCTGGGATTCCAGATATTGGCTAAGGCTCTTGCCGCTCCTATAGTGCTTTTTTTAGGCAAGGATCAAATGACAAATTCACCACCATAACAGGAACAGGCAAGCAAAAACTGAGGGTAATGCTACTCAATGCTAGAAGTCTAAATCTCAAAATGCATTCACTCGAGGCATTCCTTAAAATGGAGAACATCAATATCTGTGCAGTGACCGAGACCTGGTTCAAGGCTCCAGAGAGCACCCCTGCACTACCAGGCTAAAACTCATACCACACTTTTTGGCCATGTAACCTGGACCGGAACACCAAAGGCAGAGGTGTGTCCATATTCATTAAGGATAGCCATACCTCCAGGACAGTTGCTCAGCATAATGCATCCAAGGTTATCGAAGTGCAACTAACTCTGGGCAAATCTGCAATCCAAATTGTAGCTTGCTACAGATCCCCCACCATGCCCCAGGTTTCCAACTCCTCTTTTCTTGATGGACTGGAAAATATTAAGGTTCAACCAAACACCCTAATAATGGGCGATTTCAACTACCCCACCATTAACTGGGAAAACTACTCGTGTACCAACTCCTTCACACAATGCTTTCTGGAATTCATAAACTCCAGAGCCCTGGATCAACTTATCCATACCCCCACCAGGGGCAACAATATCCTAGACCTAGTTATTACCAAGATGAGTGACTGGTGTTCCACACCTGAAGTCAACTCCTCGTTGGTCCGATCCGACCATAAGCTAATCACCCTTGATAACCACATCCCTCCCCCACCCACCATTAAGGAAACCATGGTAAAAAATTTCTCCAAAGCCAACTTCATGCTTCTTAAGACAGAAGTGTTGAACTTTATGACACCCATGCAGATGGACAATATAGTTACGACTGCTGAATCCTACACAAATTCACTCTATAAGCACTTACACGAGTGCATGGATCATGCTATCCCAAACAGAACCAAGAAGCTATCCTCCAAAAAAAGGAAGCCAATCTGGTGGCCCCTGCCATAAACAAACTGTACAACAGAAAGAAGAAATTGTTGCAAAAGAGAGTAAAATCCCATGAGTGGAGGAACTCCCTGGTCAGCCTCAGTAAGAAGCTGAGATCCCTTATAAGATCCTCCAAAGCTAGCTATGAAAACAAAATTGCCACTTATTCTAAGGACAACCACAAAGCATTCTATAACTATGTCAAGAATCTCAATGGTAACACCCAGATCTGCTCTGAGTTACAGCACAGAAAATTACAGAACCGACTGATATTGCCAACATCCTGGCGGATAGGTTCAGTGCTAACTTTACCCCCCACCCCTTAAAGGGCCCATATCTATACAGGAAGAAAACAGACTCCCTGTAATCACAACTACGCAGAAAAAAGATGCACTCTCTAAAGCCAAAAACACAGCATCTATGGGACTAGACAACATCCCAGGCTGCATTTTATACGAACTACAGAATGAACTGGCTCCCCATCTAAGCACCATGTTCATTCATAGCCTCACATCAGGCTTTGTGCCCACTGAATGGCGTACAGCAACAGTTATCCCACTCCACAAAGGGGGAGCCACCACTGATCCCGGGAACTATCGCCCTATTAGCCTGACGAGCCTGGTCTGCAAGGCCATGGAACGTATCATCATGGAACTCATAAACAAAGACATTGGTAACTTCCAAACTCTGGATCCCACCCAGTTCAGGTTTGGGAAAGGCAGATCATGCCTGCTTTACCTGATCGACTTCTTTGAGGCAGTCACCAAAGCCGTAGATGAGGATAAGGTGGTTCACACAGCCTATCTTGACCTTGCCAAGGCTTTTGACACCATCCCCCATTCTGGAATTATAGCTAAACTCACTAAACTAGGTATAAATCCCTATGTCACAATATGGGTTGCCAACTGGCTCACTGACAGAACCCACACTGTAAAAGTTGCACACTCCAAATCTGACCTCAAACCAGTGACAAGTGGAGTACCACAGGGTTCAGTCCTGGGACCTCTCATGTTTGGTATCTACTTCTCTGAAGTACAGGCTAACACAGAAGGTGTCTGGATAACAAAGTTCGCAAATGACTGCAAACTAGGAGCCATAGTCGAGTCCCCAAATGATGTGGAAATCCTACAGAAGGGCCTCGCTGAGACAGATGCCTGGTGTCAGAGCCATGGCCTCAAGCTCAGTGCCAAAAAGTGCATTGTCATCCCCTTTGGTAAAAATTCTGTACCCATGAACTACTACATAGACAGCAGTCTACTTAACACTGAATGTATGATAAGAGACCTTGGGACCCAGGTGGACAGTAGTCTGTCCTTTGATAGTCACATCACCACAGTAGTCAGGAAGTCATTCTATGTGGCACACCTCATCATAAATGGGTTCTCATCCAGGAAATAAGAGGTCATTGTTCCCCTCTACTCGACACTCATTAGACCCATTATAGAGTACAATGCCCCGTTTGGAATGTACCTCACAAGACATCTGCAGTAGCTGGAAAGGTCACAGAAGTATCTCACAAAGAGGATTACTGGCCTCAAACAGATGCCCTACACTGACTATCTCAAAAAACTCCAGCTTTACTCCATAGCATATCGCCTACTCTGAGGTCATCTCTGCCTAACATATAAAGCTATGTCAAACCCAGAGCTGTTGGACATGCTACACCTAAAGAAATCCCAATCCCTCTGAGCTACACGCTCTAGGGACCTAAACCGTGTCACTACAATAAACAGGACATGCTGGAGGGATAGATTCCTATCTCAGAGACTTCCCATACTCTGGAACAGGCTACCCATCTTTGTCAAGCAAAGTTCTTCATTAGCACTGTTCAAGAAAAATCTTGATGAGTGGATGTGAAATAGGAAATACACCCCGGGGATCACTTCTGTGTCTCTGCTCAACAGTGGCACAGGAAAATACCTTTCTTGGGTGGCGTAAGCCAGGGAACCTTGTTGGCTAGGCAAATGTAGGCACTCGGGCCAATAGCCTAGTACCTACCTATGAACCTATGAACCTAGTATAGGGAGTTATACTGGCAATTGGTTTTAGAATCTAACAAATGGCCAGGATTGAATGATTCTGTTTCCCTAGCACCTGTATTGAAGCTTAGGGCATCAAAATTGTGAAATAATTATTAGACATAATTTTTAAACATAATCTTTAACACAATTTTTAACATAATTTTATTTATATTTTTTAACAACACATTTGCATATACCTTTTGACACAAACTTGTATTTTAATATCCTTTTATATGCATTGTCTAAGTGAACATGTAACCTGGTTTTGTATACATGGGTTTTCTGATCAAATGTTTTTTAACCTTCCAAGATTTTCACAAAAAGTGAGGAACTGATGTAGATTTTGGGTGTATGGATTTTAAATTTGCATTCATTTATGCTATTTTAATATTCATGCAATGATATTAATTTTAGCCACTAAAGGTCGCTAACGTATCTTTTAATATATTAATGCCTTTTAATATATTAATGTATTTTAATTGAATGGAGGTTTGTAGTATATTTATACCTATACCTGTATTTATATATATATATATATATATATATATATATATATATATATATATATATATATATATATATATTTTTTTTAGTGATAGGGTAGTAAAAGTTTTAGTAAAAGCAGATGTAAATGCCTTTGGAACGAGGAATATGGTTGTGGAAGGGTTTGGGTTCTATAATGATCTTAACAATCGGCATGTTAATAGTTAAAATGGGTTAATTGAATAATTTAATTTAATTTAATGAAAGGGATATATATATGCCTCAAGGGGATGCTTGTAGTTATCTGACAAAGTTGTGGACGAAAACATACTGTTTACTGTTGTGGTCAACATTAGTGGTTGTTATGCTGTGCTTTTATACCCTTGAATAAAACGTTATTCTGTGGAAACAGCTATCCAGGCACTTACTTTTGCTGTTGATATAAGCATACCAGATGGTTGTGTCTGAGATGCTGATGGTGCTTGTCCTATGCAGGGGTAGAAGGAGACAGTATTAATGGAGGACAATGGAAAGAGTAACAGCACTGACAGGTATGAACCATAGATAATAGCATACCAAAAAGAAAAAACAACGACTACACCCTCCTGATATGATGAGCTTATCTTTCACAATGTGAGTCCTGCAGTTGCAAAATACAGACAAAGCAAACAGGCACCAACATAGGTGCATGATGACATATATAACACCAAGGTCTCCTGATACTCACATGACGTACAGTGAACCTGCTGGCCAGATGTCCCTATGTATTAAAACAGTTTAATTAATTTCATGCAACACAGTTATGCTACATTATTCTGCAGCCTGTGAATATGTTGGGGACGCATACCTAGTCTGTCTGGGAGTGTTAGTGAACAGCTCTTGTTCCCAGATGTACACATAGGTAACAATGTCAGAGAAATATCAGTATGAGAGTATACACTACTGGCATGACAGGATGTAGAGGCAATAACAGGTAATGGTCACAATAAGAGTATATGGAGACACTCACCTGTCATGTCCTGCTGTTGTGCAGAAGTAGATGGACATGTGCAACTGCATGCATACAGCATTATAGGCTGGTTGTACTGTTATGTGTGCACTGAAGTTGTATGGCAACATGTCATTACACTGACATTGCTTGTCATCACCCTGTGTGGACCCATGTGCACAATGTAATTCTGCTACTGCAACACAGAAATAACAATACATGAATATGCATGCAATAACAATCTGTACTGAGGTACTCTATATGCAACATGTTATACAAAATAACACATACATGGGCGTCCTGGAACACCTGCTTCTATCCCACCCCTGGGTATGCAGTGCTCTCCACTCACCGTATGCAGTAATGCAAGAAACTGTGTGATCTCATCTGGAGGTGTCAAAGGTGGGACCCTACCAGTGGCAACCCTCAACCTCTCATACCAGTATGACCTGTTGGCTGCACAAAGGGTCATGTCTGATCACCATCAGTGACAGACCTCCTGGGATCTATTGTGACCTCCCACAGCATTAATCATGTTGGTGATGTTGGTCGAAACTTTATTCTTCCATACTGCATTTTCTGCCAATTCAAGGAGTCTACATCCATGTTGGTGCTAAGCATCTATTGTAACTATTTTTCCTGTGGCAAAAAAATTCCTACCCCTAGGTCTGTTTGCCATCTGGAAGACTGTTATATGCACATTGTGAGATTAATGATGGGGCCAATATATGGAAATGAGTAGGTTGACAGCTTATGCCAATTTACTCTCTCTACATTCCTGTGCACTGCCAAATTCTATGGAATAGTGCATTTTCCATATAGTAGTGTGACATATAAAACAACATATGAGATATGAAAACAATGTCTGAATGCATAGGACTTGGAACAACATCATAAATTGGGATATCTGTAGAGGCTGTCTGTGGGATTTGAACTCATTACAGTGGATGCCCAACCACAACACCATTGTCCCATATTATTCACACACTCTTCATGCAGTTCACATTGGGTCTATATTACAACAGCGAATGCTTAAAATAGCAAACGCTGTATAATCGACCCAAAAAAACGAAAACACAAAATTCTGAACAAAAGGAACAGCGATTTCTTTTTCCTAAGGAAACAAAATTCACTGATCCACAAAAAACAAAACAAAAAAAAACCCAAACACAAAATAAAATGGGAGGCTTTGGCCACAAACCCCCCGATGTGTACCCCCCCCTACTTAAATATTCCAACTCCAAGATCACACCACAGTGGAGGAAACAGCAAAGTCACAAAAACAGCCCAGTGATTTTTTTTTTCCCTGGGAAAAAAAAATCGCTGTTCCGTATCTTTGGGATTTTGACGTTTCGACATTTAGCTGTCGATTAAACAGCATTCGCTATATTAAGCATTCACTTACTTAATAGGGAACCATCACATTAACATATTACTCATAACATGTGTGTAAAACAAAAATGTTGGATAGCTGTTACACACATCCTGTATTGTCAATAGCTGTAATGCAACTAGAGCCTAAACAGACAACTTGAACAGTTATACATGATTAGCTTATATCAACACAATCAATAGTGAGCAGTGAATGCTATTCCATTAGCAGATAGTATCTGTACATTATCAATTGAACAACTTGCAGAAAACATCAGAAAGCCTCCCTATCTTTAAGCATATCACACACAGTACATGGTAAACAGAAACATGGATCTAGTTTTATTGTGGCAATATTTCTACAATACATGTTTTAATAAGCATCAATACATAAATAAATATCTATGACATCACTACAAATACATACTGCATAGCAACATATGGATAATGTCAGAATCCGTAGGTTTCTGTATACATACCTCAGGCTGTACTGAGTTACCAGGAGCAATATATACAGAAAATACATCAGTGCATCCTTTTGTACTGTTTACTGGTGCTGTTTACATTTTTCTGTATGACTATATATGGGGAAGGATTGCATACTAGTGATGCAGATGTAGCCACCTGTATGCATACAGATCATTCCTTCACCCCTCCATTAAGTCACATATTTTTTACATTGCACACAGTTTTCCATAAATGCATCATTCTAAGCTTTTACACATGCATTTCTAAGGAGTAATGAGAACACTGTTTATAAAGAGAGGAATGTATCCCAACATAGTAATGCTAGCAGGTGCAAAATTACCTTTGCATCTACCTGTGAATCAGGCGTGCCTGAAAGTGAGATCAGCTATGTGCACACCGCTTTTAAATCCCATTTGCACCATACATAATTAATGAGGTTCAGTAAATTCAAGGTTTTGGAATCCCATTTGCACGTCCATGTAAGTTCCAGAAAAATATAGAAATAAACTAAAATAAAAAATAAAAATAGAAACTCTTAGAACAATAGCTTCACCATAACTTCATGAAGTTTAATAAACAAGCAACTAAGCGCATCCATGTAAATTCTTGAAATCTGGATCATTAACCAGTAGCTCAGTGTAATACAAAGGTACTCCATGCCAATACCTAATAGGTATCATTAAGCAGAACCATATGTAGCACATGCCCATTATCTTCAGTGATCTGATACCATCCCATAAGCACCGCATTCAAATTGTAGTTTCGATACATTTGCAGATCAGAGTATTCCTACCTGCAAACTGAGTGAGATCTAAGTGAGCAATTTATTGAATTCTGATCTGTCAATCTTATCAACATTATCATCAAGATGGCTACTTCCAGGAGGCTTCAACATGCCCAGATGTCCAACTGGACTGAGGAGGAGACCACCCAGATGCTGAAAATCTATCCTGGAGTGGAGCTTTACATGACAGCCAAGCCATGGGACTTTACAATGATCAACATCAGGAACTGGATTGTGAGGGTGCATTACCAAGTATGGGTACATACTGGACTGAAGTTCAGGTTTTACACTACTACAAGGACCTAGTATATATCGGAGGAACACTAATGATCTTCATTGAAGGGTCATTGAGGTGTGGAGACTGTCAGTGGATGCCTACGCTAAGTGTCACAATCCTAAGTATAGATGTACATTCCTAGGAAATCAGAGATATAGCTGTGACTGATATGTCAGATATATGCCTTTAAATCCCATTCTCTTGCTATTCTGACAATTATCTCATCTGGATAATCAAGTAAGCAAGGTGAATGTTTTCCCTGTAATTATGGGTTTGATTCCCATAGGGTTTATTTGCTTAATATTGTTTATTATGTTGGATACTAGTAAACATTTTAAATGTTTCTGTTTTCTACTGTATGAGTACATCATTTCACAACTCCAGCATGGTTGTGTATCACTGACGCTTATAGCACCTAGGTTGCTGATGACTACGTACAGTATCCGTAATACTTCAAGGGTATTGCACAGTCTTCTTGAGTATGTGTGAATAGTTATTCATACAGACATCCCTTAGTCTATTCTACTTTACAAAATGCACAATATTATTAAAATCCCATTTGTTTAACACAAGACCAATGCAGGTCTGAGTGTCTACCCATATGTTCTTTGTAAAATTTGATGCTATCTGGAAGTTGTATGGAGCATGAGGGCCTATCATGTTTAGGTGTCAGATGATTGTGTATTCCTCCCTTTACCCACAAGAATATGGATATGCACATAAAATAGTAGTTTGTTAAGAGGAAAGGTATCGTGCTGTGTGTTGGTTCAGCCTGTTGAGCAAGATGCCAATGTGCATATATTGTGGCTAAGTGTGGGTTCGAATCCATGTAGGGGATAGTTCTCATTAAATTATGATTGGTGTGTCTGTGTAAAAGTTTTGAAAATGCTTGTATAAATACCTCATTGATGATATTTATAGGTATCCTGCACATACTTACAACTATAGCATTTATTGGTTAGATTTCTATGAATATATATCCATTATCCATAATGTTCTGCCAACCACAGCTCTTTTACTAGTTTTAAGTGCAAAGGTTTGAACGTAATGGGATAGTTCTGCAAAATTAATGTAAAATACGATAACACTGGCAAACTGAAATGAATGTATAAATGAGTCATTGTTTATTAACTCCAATTTACCATCCTTCTCACACTTGTATTTGGAGGGAGTGAGATGGTCAGATATACATTTTGTCTGTAGAACAGGTACATCTGCTGATATCAGAAATATTTTGACGTATATGTTCTAACATGACAACAAAATATATGTATATATTTTCTGTCCTCTCACCTAAACTACATTTGTTTGTATGTGATGAACAGGAAATCATAGCTGTCTGTTATGACCAGCTATGTGCTACATGACAGTGTTCCACTGTCTGAGGTTTGAAATTTTACATTTCGGTTGTAATGTTGTGACCACCTTGCTGACATGCAAAACAATTTGTAGTTTATTTTAACCATCTTGTGAAGTGTAAGCTGTGAGACCTATATTACTACTTCATCCATGCACATTCATAACTCTGATGTGTTTAACTGCATTTCCTCCATACAGTTTTGGGAGCAATGGGTTAGCTAGGAACGTAAGTGTCAGGGTTAGAGTATGCACATAGCTGAGGGTTCCAATCTGTGATCATTAGTCTTTTAAATGTATAAATGACTGTGTGAACCATCCACGGCTGTGTATGCAGATTCTGTAACATTATTCAATTTAAAAGTTAGAGAACATGACCTGAGCAATGCATTTCAGTGTTATTTTATACCTGCACAGTGTCATTCATGCACACTTTTTACTTTTTGAAGGTGATGAGGAGCGTGTTAGAAATCATATGTTGTGCATTGAGCGGATGCACAGGCTAAAGGAGTAGCACAGGGAATGATGCTGATTTAATTTTATCGTTTTTACCTAGGACAGATTGAATCATTGTTAGAGGATTGCCTTTTTTTAGCATTACCATGCATAATACTTCTAATGCAGGAATACCCATCATGCCTCTGTAAGGAAAGTGCAGCAGTCATACAATCCTTGTGATTAGGCCATGTTTGCTGAAGGTAATGTTTTGAATTGTACGTCACAACCTAGATGACCCTCAGTTATGTGTAACTGCCACAGTGCTTTTCATTGTGATGGTTCACATACAGGTTAATAGTGCTTTGCCTGGTGTTTGTATTCCAAGTACTGGAATACTTGTATGACTGACTATGGTGATTAGTGACCAATCTATTATGCATAGCCTGCCTAGTCACATTATGAATTGCTGTCTGTTGTCTCAGTGTTCACCCTGTTATTGGTAGACTATGTCAGGCATATAATTCAATTCAACATGAGTATTGTTTCTACCTGCAACACCTTTGATACTTTGGTTACAACACACTGTGTTAACACAACTCCACAGAGTTAGGCAAGCAGCCACTATTCTGCTGTATTCATCTGTGCAATCCAAGGAAGCTATTGCATTGTGCTAGCCATAAGTACAATTTTATACTGCATTTTGCACTTTGAAACTGTATTTTTGTGACACTGCTGATTTTTAAAACTGTTCTTGCTGATTTGTTGCACTTTCTGTCTGCTATAGTATAGACTAGATTTAGACCTGCTAAATATGGTTCTGTTTGTTAAATTGAGCACTAAACCAGGCTATCTTTTGTTGGAGAGGGCCCCCTGCATCCTTGTGGCAGGAGTGTGCAGTTAAGACTCAGCTGATTGAAGGCTGCTGGCACAGGGCTCAGTTTTGTGCTTTTTTATTGGTTAAATTGATTGATTCATTTTGCTCATTGTTGTTAAATATGGTCCACATTTGTGCAGGTTTGCACTTGTTTCCACAGAGTTTGGCAACCAGCCACTGCTCTGCTGTATTCATCTGTTTAAGCATTGTGCACCTCCATGCACTACTGCACACCTCCGAGCAGTGTGGGTAACCACTGGCAGTTATAGATGCAAAAACTTCAGTAGATAAAATGTCCCTTAGTAGCTATGTGTGATCCAGCTGAGAAGTCCTTAAATTGCGCTTAGCTCAGAGAGCACCTCAGCTGCACTTTTGCCTCTTAAACAGCCCCAAAACCACCAAATCTACAATAGTCTCAAACCATTTAGAGAACCCCCACTAGTATAGACCCTTTATAGAGCACCCCATTAGTATAGATCCTGTTTACATCACCCAGTTATACCATACCTCTAAATTTTCTCTCCCCACTGTGAAAAGAGGATTTAACCTCCTATGCAAACCATGCACTCAACACATAAACCATCATATTTATTTGTTATTTATGTATTTCCAGTTTGATGACCGGGGACATCCACTGGGGTCAGGCAGCCCGTTTTTAGTGGAGGCCTGGGTAGAAAAGCTCCACATTACATAGTTTAGTTACAAAAATGTTCACTTTACATATTTTAGTTACAGGTACAATTATGGAAAAGAAAAAAATGTTACAATTTTATTTCACGGAAGAGAAACAGGCATAAAATCTTGGAGACATAGTACAATTTTGTTATTTACAATATGTACATTTGTGTTAGGTTAGATGCGGTGGTGGTGATGCGGTAGCGTTGTCGCCTCACAGTAAGACGTTGTCCTGTTCGATTCTCAGCTAAAGCATCTTCTGTGTGGAGACATGCGTGAAGGGGCGTACCTTCGTTGAAGGTTGTGCGTCAGGCCTGGCAAGCCAGTACATAAAAATCTACTGCCAATCATTAGCGGACTGGAGTTCCACTGTGGTGACCCCTAACCAGGAAAAGCTGAAAGATACAACAACAACATTTGTGTTAGATTAGCTTGAAGTCAAAGTTAGTAAGGAGATTAATGGGTGGAAATGATTACTAGGTAAGGGGGGGAGAGTGCAGTTGCATTTCCTGTTAGAGGAAAGATAGGAATGCAGCTGAGTTTTAAAGGTTTCAAAGTTTTTGCAATTCCTTAGAGAAGAAGGAAGAGATATGCAGAGATACTCACAAATAAACACCAGAGACCTTCCAAACAGAAACATGCTACACTTAATAGAGCAACTACAGTGCTCAATACACATAAAAACACAAGCAACAGTTTCTTACCAAATAAGACCCTAAGGCAAAGCACATCTAAACCAAACTTTTTAGTCATAGGTGACTTCATTGTGAGACACACACAGATGTCCTACTCACCAGGCTGAACAAGGAAAAGGTTATGGTCAGCTGTCTATCAGGTGCCAGGATCTGTCAGATCACACAGGCCTTCAAGTCTCTCAACAAGTACTGTTATGATTCCATCACAGTTCATACTGGTGAAAATGACTTGAGACGTACCTCACTGGACTATGTGAAGAGAGATGTGATTGAGATTTATGAATATTTGTCCTAGGCAGGTATGCCCCCAGCCTTAAGCATCATTCTACCCTCACCTAGGATGATACCACAATATAAACAAAAATGAGTGACTTCAACAATTGACCTAGTTTCTGGTGTAATTCTAAGGGGATCCAGTTCCTGTCAGCCTGAGATGATATGGTTGATAGACAACGCTGCTTTGCCAGAGATGGTCTTCACCTGTCACCTCTAGGCTTTCAGTTGCTGGCTAAGGCACTTGCCTACCCCATAGTGCCTTTTTTAAGCAAGGTCTCAAGAACAAAATTTCCAGCATGAAAATGTCACTCACAAATAAATTAAAGGTTATGGTGCTAAACGCTAGGAATTTAAATCAGAAACTACACTCACTGGAAGCACTCCTCTCCTTGGAGGATGTTGATGTCTGTGCAGTCATAGAAACTTGGGCTCAGGGCCACAGAGAGTAACCCGGACTTGCAAGGCTGCAATGCCTTCCACACTCAAATAGCAAAATGAACATGTGAGAACCAAAGGAGGATGAGAATTTATCTTCAAACGGGCAAGAATTGAATAATTTATGTAATGTTGCTTAGATTACATGATATATAGCAATATATGTGACGTATAATGTTTTTTCATGTTAATTTAATACAATTTGATTATTTTTGTATAAATGCAAATTTGCTTATGTCACAAGTGATAATTCAATAACGGTGTTAAAAAAAAGATAAATACACCTCTAGACTGGTTAGTTCAAGTCATCATTAGCTATAGGCCCCTTCAGTACACAAAGATACCCCTGCTGTTTATTTGGATCTACTTGTGTCAATCAAATTACAACCAAACACTCTAGTCATGGGCAATTTTAACTATCCCTCCATTGACTGGGAAACTTATATGAGTACCAATATGCTCGCACAAAGGTTCCTGGACTTTTTTAACGCTAATGGCCTGGGACAAATATTATGCAACCACACAAGGGGCTCAGATATTCTCGACCTGGTCCTCACCAACATGGGTGACCTTTGCACCACCACAACTATAGGCTATATCATCAGAGAATGTGGTTTTAATTATATCTACAATGCATGCTGTGATATGCCTTTATTCTCAAATGCAGACATCACACGTTTACGGCATAGTAGTTAATGGCTCTTAGATTTCTGATGTGCATACTCTGGAACAAACTACCTATCTATATCAAACAAAGCTCCTCATTAGCACTCTTCAAGAAAAATCTTGATGATTGGATGGGAAATAAGAAATTCACCCCGGGGATCACTTCTGTGGCTCTGCTCGACAGGGGCACAGGAAAATAATTTTCTTGGGTGGCAAAAGCCAGGGTACCTTTTTGGCTAGGCTTATATAGGCCCTATGGCCAATAGCCTAGTACCTACCTATGAATCTATATCAGTTTGTGTTTAACATCAGCTATGCTTTTCACAGGAATGTACAACCTAATAGACATGTGTTTTTCATTGTTATGGTTTTGATTAATGACCTACATCACATATGGTGGTACACTTGACTATGGGCACACCTTATTGTAAGATTTCATACTGACTGTTTTCTAGCTGTGCATTGTGTGACAGTGGATATGTTATATACTCATATAGTTGCAGGTATGTATATTATGTACTTTCTCTCATCTTGTCTTGTGATTCAATTCTATAGAGCATTGGACCCATTGATGTTCACCCATCAGATACCAGAGACGTGCACATGCCAGACCACTGCCTGAGTCCTCTGATGATGATGATGATGATAGCTATAATGGAGATGACAATGATGATGGTGAGGAGGAAAAAGCTGAACCTGCATGTACCATCATCTCTGCTGCACCTTGGAAAAGACACCGTCCAACACCACCACAAGGAGATTCTTGGGAACAGATCCCGGAGGTGATGACTGATATTCTTTGGGCACAGATGAGAGATATGATGAAGAATTTTTTCAGGATATGGCACCAGCTATGTATGACTCATTTAGGGAAATAGTCCTGGTAATCATTCACAATGTTCATCCCCATCAGGGCGAGCCCTCAGGACTGTAAGCACTGTGTGTTTGATTCCACTTGTGTAATGCTGCCTCCATGGCATTTGCCATGTAAGTGTCTGAACTATATAGACACACTTGTGCATGCATAGTATTTTGCTGCCATGCTTATATGATACATGGACAAACTTCTGCAGATGTCGTGTGACATTTAATATTATGTTGCAATGGGTGCATGACACACATTACAACATTAAGCATTCAGTCAAAATGCTGCTGTCCATGTGTTTCTGCACTTGATATATACATCGCTGTATCCACACACACACACACACACACACACACACACACACACACACACACACATATATATATATATATATATATATTACTGCAGATGTTTATTCCACATGTTGCTTTACATTAGCATGATAGTAGATTTACCTATGCCTCTTGCTGTTAGATGATTGCACAATACTGTGTGTGTGATTTATACATGACCATTTCTGTTGACATTGGCGATGCAGTCTGCCCATGTGACATACATTGGCCATTCAATGTAGTTTGGGTTAACTTCAACACCTCCTGATAAGTTCTACAGATGCATTTGCAATGTACCCCTTAAGTAGTGTTGTCCTGCTTGTTTCCACATGTTGCTTTCCTGCCATGTCCCCCTTGATGTAGGCCCAAGTTGTCCACCTCCTGTCCACCTTTGTAGATATGGCATGTATCTTGCACATATACAGGGTATATATTCACCTTCCTTGGAATTCTTGTCTGTTTTCATGTAGTTGTTTTATTAGAAGGTCAAATGTGTCAACCCTCTGGGCATTATACAGATGCAGGACATCTGCACACAAGTTGCTGGCTATTGCTTGCAATACTCCTTCTTCTTGTTATTATTGTAGGTTATATATTAACCAGTGCAATTTGTCAAACGTCAGGTGCACAACCTGATAGTTGTTATATAGCATTAATTGTAGATCTCTGAATGTATATTATTGCATGTCATTAGTGTGTGTGTATGTGTATTGACATTGCTGTCCCATAGTTTCCCATTATGCCAGTGAAGTCATACATATGTGTTGCCTTTGAGATGGCATATGACTGTGACATATGCATTCCATTACACGTCTGTTTGGGTTGTGTACACCTACTTGTGTATTTAGCAGCCATTTTGCTGCTTTGCAACATTACTGCTGTTTTGCACTGTGCTTGGTTGTTTGCCTTTCACATGCATGGTCTGAGGTTCTCTTCTGTCCTCTGTTGGTATTCTCCAGCATTCCACTGATTGTATTTGCTCATTTGTGCTGTTGCTTGGCTTACACTTGTACTACTGACAGACTGTGATCCCTTGTTATTACCCTACAATACACAACTGTCATCAGTCATACGCATCCAGGTATGACTGCCACATGGTTTGCAACATGACATAACATAATAGTGCATAGGTATTTCTGCATTTCACCATGGCTGATATGTATCCGCAGCCTGTTTGTCAACCTTCCATTGCCCATGTTGTAGAGTGTGCCATCTGTGTACCTTATGTTTTCTTACTGTTTATCGACGACCTTTGTCTGTCATGCCTTCTGGTACTTGTTATACGTGTACATGCCTTGTGGTACTTGTTATACGTGTACATGCCTTGTGGTACTTGTTATACGTGTATACTGCTTTGTTTCCCTTCTCCTCTTTTCCTGTCTTTACCTTACATCCGTAGTTGTCTCTGGGCTTACGGGAGAGATTGCTGCAGATATGTTATGCAGCTTACATTGGGATAGTATAATTTCCATAACTTTGTTAATGTATACCAAGCTTTATGAGACAGTTTTCATGAATTATGAGGTGGCTGTGACTCTAGATACATGCATCAGTTCTGTTGCTCACCTCTGTTATGTGCCAAGAAAGATATTATAAGTTCACTGAGGCATACTTACATATTACAGGCTTATCTGCAAATTTTGGACTGATATTGGACAAAATGTACCAGATTCAGCTAACTTTACAGAATCCATCCCCTTGTGTGATAGAATTTTGCAATGCAATTCATTAAAGACTACAGATTTTATATACTGTCCTTTTGATAATGTACTAACATTTTTCCATAATTTTGTCACTGTTTTTCAAACATGTTCCTAAATACTATCCCACATTCCTACTGGAAGCAGGAAGAAATTTGGCTGGATGTCCCTACTTTTCAAGGGCTTTTCTTCCTATATTCAGTGTCTGCAGGTTGATAGATATGACAACTACTAGGAAAAAAGTAATATACATAAGAAATGACATTATAAAAGTAAAAATCTGGGGTTTCAAAAAAGATTACTACAGAGGACAAAATAACACACGCACACACACACACACACACACACACACACACACACACACACACACACACACACACACACACACACACACACACAAACACACACACTGCAATACAAAGCAAAATGACATAATATCATCCAAAAGCAGCTACTTTCATAGAAATCCAAAGTTTAGCTGTAGCATGATAAACAGAAATAATAAATCCAAGCCCCAAATAACAGATGAAAAGAAAGCCCAAACAACAAACATGCAAAACAGTTGAAAGTGTAATTTAAAATAGATTAGGGGAATTCAGAAAGATGCATAATATCATAGAGCTGCACTAAACAATGTGGAAGGATTAATGCAGAGCTGTTTGAGTATGAGTGATAGCTGACCAAATGCCAGGGAACAAACTGTGATAAATGACTGCAGTTGCATTAATGGTTACCATTTCACAAATGAAGGGGTCACACTGTGTGATCATGTGACTGGTGTGAGAGACACCAGAAGGTTCTATGACTGATGCCATGCATATAACTAGAAAAGGAAAAGAATGACATGAAATGCAGAACTGGGGCAAGAGCAAGTAGAGGAACACACCAGGGCAACATGATGGGAAGATAGGTGGGGAAGGGCATCATTTTTATTGTCACGGGTGCCAATGTTCCATTTTTTTAATGGATAGAATGGGATAGTAACAAGCTGCATGTGCCAGAAGGAAGGAGTGTATAAGGGAAGGCTGCAGGAGCAAACAATCAAATTATACAAACAGAGACTGAGAAAGAGGGTAAGGAGTCAAGACTGTGGGAGACAGAGGTGGAATGCAAACAGACGTAGGGAGGGAAACTTGTGATGGGGAGGAGTGAGCTGAAATCAGAGACAGACACAGTGTATAAATGTGTGTGTGTGTGTGTGTGTGTGTGTGTGTGTGTGTGTGCGTGTGCGTGTGTGTGTGTGTGTGTGTGTGCGTGCGTGCGTGTGTGTTTGTCTGAGTGATCTTGAAACTTTAGAAAATCAGGTTATGGCCAGTCATAAAACTACAGGTCCTCCTTGCATGTTACATCATAGTCAGTGTACATTTAGCAGAGAAGATAGCAGTCTAGTAAAAGTTGTTACATCACCTCTGTGTTCCACTGTTTTTGTGTTTTACATGTCATCGGGAATTCATATATGTTCTAGCATTACTCCAGGTATGTTTGCTTTATACTTTCACAATTTCTTCTAAGTAATGGTCCAGCACAGCAAGTCAGCATATGCTTGATGTCAGTGGGTCAGCTGTAGCTGACAATGATGGCACTGGGTCTATATTACGACGCTGAATGATAAAAAGAGCAAATGCTCTTTTATCGAACACTAAAAATAGAAAGCAGTAAATGTCGAACACATGGAACAGCAATTTTTTCCCAGGGGAAAAAAATCCCTGCTCCACAAAAAAAAACAAAAAAAAACAAATCCAAAACACAAAATAAAGTGTGGGGATGTGACCCCCACATCCCCCCTACTTAACTATACCAACTCTGAGATCGCACCACAGTGGAGGAAATGGCAATGTCCCGAAAATGGCCTAGTGATTTTTTTTTCCTGGGGGGAAAAAAACACTGTTCCATGTGTTTGGTATTCAGTGCTTTCGTCTTTTAGTGCTCGATAAAAGAGTGTTCACTCTTTTTATCGTTCAACATCATAATATAGACCCAATGGTACCAGGCTCATGGAACATTCCAATGGGAGAGTGGCACTGTCATAAATGTTAGCACTGGGGTCTGCGCACACATCCACCACAGATTAGGTAATAGTGGAGGGCGGGATGACCCATTAGTATCCCCTGTGTTTGGCACAGAATGTCCTGTCCATGATAGTTCGCTCCAAGTTTGCTGCACAGGGGTCACCACCACAGACAGCATCAGTAAGCTAAATCTCCTCTGAGGTTCATGTACCTATCATAGGGGAGAAGCATCTAAGTGGCTCTAGCTGTCATGATTACAGGCTCTTCCTTGTCCTGGATGTTACTCTTGGTGTTAATCAGACAAAGTGCAAGTCAGTGATCCAGGCAGAGATGGCCACTACGCACATCATGTCAGAGATGTCAGTTGTGGTGCATGCTCTGCATGAGGAAGTAAAACTCCTGCAAGGACTGGAAGATATCCCACAACACATGCAGAGTGATATGGCATTTAGGGTCCTGGAGTAGACATGCCTGCTGAGGGCAATGGTGGTTATGTTGACATCTACTGATACATCCATGAGGATACTGGCAAATGTTCACCATGGCCATGCTAGGAGTTAGATGCATGGTGCATGGTTAAACTCCAGGTGTACACGATGGCTCATACTGTTCCATAGATTGCATCACTGTCATGTCTGGTCATGTCTGCCTCAATTTTAGACATAGAAGCTACCATGGTTATGGTTGACTCACTTCCATCTCCAATGTAGGGAAAACCCACCAGGCCAGCCACTTTGGGTCCTGCTGTTCCATGCTCTCCCAATTCCCTGTTGACCATCTGAGTGTAATGCATACCCATGGTCCTTTCTGAGATCATGGAAATGGACCGTCTGCTGCCTCACTATGTGGGTAGAACATAGCAGGGTTCCTGTATACACTCTCAAAGTGCTACATCATCCATCAGACAGGACTCCTCCAGTCCTGATACCACAGAGCCTCATGGTATATCTGGCCAACATCAACAACATGGAAGCTTTGCCCAACACTAGAGGAAATCATCACTGGAACCTCCTACCTGGATGTTTGGCTACCACATCCACCTCCTATAGCCCCATACATCTATACCTCTCCACCTGTCAGCACAAGGATTCTGAAAAAGTCTAAAATAAGAGAGAGACAAAGTTCCAAAATCAGAGAAAGATTTTAATTACTGCCCTTATAAACTTAGAAAGCTGGTAGAGTAACAGGTTTTAGCATGCATTTTCTGAAGGATATAAACTCTGAAATGTATATGTCTGTCATTATTTAGCGAAGTTAGTGTTAAATGCTTTGACAGAAAACCAGCAGTTTTATGAAGTACAGAACTAAAATATCAGGTGAAATCTGGACATTCTGCAAAATTCTGGACAGTTTAGAGGTACGGGTGGTAATGTTGTCGCCTCTCACTACCTCTGCAAATGATGACGATTGTGCCCTGCCCAACTCTCTAGGCTGTGTGTATATACTAATGTTTATATATAGCATGTCCTGCCCAGCTCTCTAGGCTGTGTGGACATAATAATGTTTATATATAGCATGTCCTGCCCAACTCTCTAGGCTGTGTAGATATACTAATGTTTATATATAGCATGTCTTGCCAAGCTCTCTGGGCTGTGTGGATATTCTAATGTTTTATATATAGCATGTCCTGCCCAGCTCTCTAGGCCATGTGGATATACTAATGTTTATATATAGCATGCCCTGCCCAGCTCTCTAGGCTGTGTGGATATACTAATGTTTTATATATAGCATGTCCTGCCCAGCTCTCTAGGCTGTGTGGATATAGTAATGTTTTATATATAGCATGGCCAGTCAGTGCACTACAATGCATAACCTAGGTGAGATAATGCATGCAACAGATTCATTCTTTGTTGTCCACATTATGGCTCATAGTTGTGGACTAGATGCTGCTTCTTTGCCTGTGCCACTATGTATTGTGCCTGTCTCTACCTCTCATCGAAATTTGGAAGACTTTGTGGGGAAACTCAGTAAGGGAAGTCCTAGGGCACCAAATGGCCTGGCTATGACATTGGGAATCAAACCTGTGACTACAGGATGAAGCTCACTAACAGTTTATAGCCTTAATCCTCTGCATCAACGACCAGCTATGAAGGACGTCAGTACTCTTTTTTTTGGAATCATGTAGTGCCAGCCATGATTTGATACTTTACTATCTCCTTATGGATATACAGGATAAGCCAGTTGCCTGAGTTATTTGAATGCTAACATAGTTGTAGGTACAGGAATTTTGCTTATGTGATGGACAAGCACAGGTCCTTGGTCCTAATCCAGTGGGAATGTGGTACAAGTCCTAGCACTGACCTTATGGGGAAGTCCCAGGTGCAGCCAAGGTGATGGAAGAACTTTGTCTGAAAATATGTCAGTCATTTTTCTTACTCATACAAGAATCCAGTGATAGTTTATTGACGTTATTTTTGTTGGACGCAGGTAGAGTTATACCAGGTTCACGGTCTTCTTATCTTTTAGGATGTGGTTCTGCATCTTTTATGTCTTCTCTTGAGAAATGTGGAATGCACTGTTTGCGACTTTCTCATTAATCTGAACTTTTCATCACAGGATTTGGACTGTTCATATCCCATTTACCAGGTTATAAGGAATGTTTTTGAAAGTACTTACCTGTAAATGGGGTACAGAGGTTCCCTCAGAAACTGAATGGATTAGGACATTTCAGGAATTTACTAATGATGAATGCTTATCACTGCATAACTGAGCAAGAGAAACTGACATCATTTAAACTTCACTTAATGATGTATTAGGGTATGCTGACATCTGGGTAGTGTTACAATTTACAATGGAAGTTTGACTATCCTGTCTTTTGGACTGTTTGATTGCCTAATTACTGTCCCCATTTTTGTTGTTAATAAGGGACAGGAGAATATTGTCCTAAAACCTCTGGACATTTGTCATTTGTTAATTCCTTTAACAGGACACAGCTGCCCAAACAGAGACTGCCCTATGCAAAGAGGGACAACTAGTAACCCTGTCTAGCTGATTTTATATATCTGCTACTACTCAGTGGCTTTGCTGTTAAAAAGTATCATTTCTAATTCAGAGTAGTTCAAACCTGAACCATCTTACTTGTACTTTGGTGTGATGCTGCCCTCTGGTGGTCATGGGCTATACTCAATTGCATAGCTGAGTCTCTGCAATTTCTACTGGTCTTTTGCATTTCTCCCAACTCTTTTTCCACCTCATTTGCTGATAATTGTATTTTAGTAAAACCCTCTTATTATTTTAATAGCATTTGATTACCAGGAAAGTTCACATGGCATACAGCATGCAGGTCCCTTTTTCAGCAGAGGCTGGGGACAGAAAAGCTCCACGGTACTCACAGTAAAATGACACTTTGAGAAATATATGCAAAAATATTTATACAAAAACGGACCAGGAGAATATGCGTACACTTCATTTATGAAGCAGCAGTATAATCGTACAGTCATGAAATGTCACATGTGAGCTATAAAATAATTTTTATCTGAATTATGCTAAATGACTTAGACTAATATTATGAGAAAGCAAGTACCACGTGGAAACAACCAGCACTCAACAAAGTGCAACAGCATATATAAAAATGTATTATTAAGTATCCCTGTGCAAATAATTAGTGCAGCAAGATTTAAAGGCATATCAGAAAAAGTAGGTAAGATATTAAATGGAGACTAAAAACAATGAGCTGCTTTGATGTCAGTAGTATATACTTTGGTGCAATGAATACTGGGAAATGTTGGTATAACAGCAGAGATAATGATCTGTAATACGTATATAGAGTATGTTTCTAACTAGGAAAGGAGGATTTGAGCTGCCTGGTGGTTATCTCATTACTACTGATAACCATTAATGAAATGTATTTCAGTCTGGGGGGGAGGTTGTAGGAACATATTCTCATACTGAAGAAATGTTCCCACGGAATAAACTTAAAATGATTTACATTTGAATTCTGTCTAATGTGCAGTGAGAAAACATTCCAGCATTTAGTAATATTAGCAAAATACAAGCCATCACCATATTTATGCTTTGTTTCTTGAGCTTGGGCAAAATATTTGTCTTTTGACCTGAGAGGTTTGGGTGGGGATTATCAGTTTAGTATGGAAGTCAAGGATAGACATTTATCTGGATGGTGAAGGATGCTATGAGCCAGTTTAAGTTGTTTGTATTTTCAATTTCATACATTTTAAATTAATTACCTTTGTCACTACTTGAGGTACTGTATTTCCCTGAAAATAAGACCAGGTCTTATACTTTCTACCCTGTCGAAATACGCATTAGGGCTTATTATCAGGGGATGCCTTATTTACCCCCCCCCCCCATACAACCATCTACATTTATTCATTTACTGATGTACAAAAATTGACATTTATTCATGTACACAAATCAACATTTATTCATGTACAAAAATCGACATTTATTTATGTACACAAATTGATATTTATTTGGTTCTTT